>NW_024719778.1:307500-360000 GCF_018991925.1 Homarus americanus | reverse complement strand
CACATCTCCTGAAAATACGACTGAAAAAAATCTGAAAGTAATACTGTATATTGTTAGAAATACTGCAGTACATATACAGTACTTTCCATTTAATTCTTAACCCCTTGATTACGATGACGTAATCCTTTTAGTACGATGACTTAACCCATTGAATACGACGTCTATAACCGCTTTAATACGACAAATTAACCCCTTGAGAACGACAACTTTAGTCATTGTGTTTAAAAGGTTGTCACTCGTACTCAAGGGGCTTAAGTAATCGTACTCAAGGTAATAAGTCATCGTACTCAAGGTAATGAGTCATCGTACTCAAGAGTTAAGCCATCGTACTCAAGTCATCGTATTGAAAACATTAGGTACCGGAAAATACTTCAACGTACACAATCTTGACACATAACCCGCTAATAACAATTCCAGGTAACCTAATTACATCAATCAGTGAAGCCATGGAGGTGTTTTAGGTACGTCTGAGGGTTGGCGACCACGGCCCTCCACCCTAAATGTTTACGGCTGTATCTGTGTCTTTATATGTTATTACTATATATATATATATATATATATATATATATATATATATATATATATATATATATATATATATATATATATATATATATATATATATATATATATATATTACAGGTGTTCTTATATCCCTATTGTATTTATTCACACTACCATGCACTCTTCTTCCCTCAACTCAGGCTCAAGAGAAACTAATGGATACCGTCAATCAACGCCTGCAAAAAAAAATGAAAGATATGCCATTCCCCAACTCCATTTCCCCCATCGACTACGCCATTGCTAAGGTAACTAAGCTTCTCCCCGTCTTAGAATCTGTTTCCCTCGTCGACTACGCCTTGTGCTATATCGAATCTCTCCTTTTGTGTTCAGTAAATTTACTAACTTAATTCATCTTTGATAGCTCCATCATTTGTATTTTATTTGACTTATTCAGAATAGACAGTACAGGTCCAGATACAAGTACAGGTCCAGATACAAGTACAGGTCCAGATACAAGTACAGGTCCAGATACAAGTACAGGTCCAGATACAAGTACAGGTCCAGATACAAGTACAGGTGCAGATACAGGTACAGGTCCAGATACAATTTCATTTTATTTTATTTTTTCATTTTTTTTTACGGGGATCAGCCCAGCCGGGCACAGGTCACTGACCCACATCGGGGCATGAGGGGCGAAAATGTAATAATAATAATAACAATAATAACAATAATAATAATAATAATAATTCATAGTAAATACATTTTATATTCAGAAAAAAATAAATAAAATAATAATGATAATAATAATAATAACAACACTGTAATGATAATAATAATAATAATAAAGAACCATACAGAAATACAAAATTGAAAAACAAAATATTAAAAGCGAGAAACACTATATGTATGTTGTGTTGTCAATTGTAAGAGAAACAATTGAGACCCTGCAATTGTGTGTAAATGAGGCAGAAAGTCAGATCAGCAACCTGGGACTTGGTCACAATTTTCGTGATGCCATATAGCAGCAGGGTCTACCATAGACAACACATTATGCTTCCAATATCTTCCCAGGCGGTACTACCTCCCTGTTTAGTAGCTGCCTAATACGAATGAAACGTAATTAAGTTTCCTTGTACCTGTAATTATAACTACACCTGTACCGCTACTTCTGAATTACTAGAGTTAATAATTATGTTGTGCTCACTTTTACCATTTGGGGATTTTCTATTTGTTTTGATTTCGCACTTTTATGTCAATCTCTGGTAGATAGATAGATAGATAGATAGATAGAGGAGAGAGAAAACTGAACTTATAACGGCAGACTTAGTGTTTTTTCGACGCCATTTTGATTCTTACTCAAGTCTCCTTTTAGTGGGGAAAGATTTTTTTATGGCGCGTAAACTTTGGCTATCAATCTTTACGTCATGTAGCTAAAGTGAGGCAATTTAGAGGCGTTGTGGCGTTTTTATGAGGGAAAAATGTCACCGTAAGGGATTTTGAGACACTATCGTCGTGCTGTAACGTCGAAGAGTCAGTAAGGAGACAGTTCTTACACCTTCAGCTACTGTAGGGGATAAAGTGTGACACCATTTTGTAGACGCAGCATAAAGTCGTCACAGAATACAGACAGACAACTTGTTTTACTTCCTAGAGCAAATAAGTCTTGTTCTTTCTCACAGAGGGCGGCGGGGGGAGGGGGGCGACCAGCAACCTGTCCTAGAAGAAAAACGGAGGTAGAAGATAAACCAAAATAGTAAACAAACTCTATGGTAGGAAGACAGAGAGATCAATATGGTCTGTGATGTCGGGTGAGGTTTCCACTTATACTACATTGACACGGAGACTATATAAGCCACGTTATAATTACTATTCTCAAGGGACACTCCATCTCCCCCTCTCGTGTAATGCATCACAACTACCTAGATAAACAAACACTGTCTTATATGAATATCATTTAGTTCTAAGATCAAGAGAGAATCACAAGAGTCTAGAGCGAATAATGACCAAATAAAAATAAATTACACACACACACACACACACAGACAGACAGACAGACAGACAGACAGACAGACAGACAGACAGACACACACACAGACACACGCACACACACACAGACACAGACACACACACACACACACACACACACACACACTATGCTGACTCTTAAATAGATTAAAAAAGACACTTAAATCAGGTTGGAAAAGGACCTCTCAATTAATTATCAGATACACCTGTCCTGTTAAAGGTGAAAAAAAAAATTACGAACCTTTATGAATCTATTTCCCGGTGAGTAATTCTGCCGTACCCTCCCCCCAACAGGTTCGTCGGGAGATCAGGAAGCAGAACTTGGACCCTGTAAAGCTGGGGAGGAAAGATGACACACTGGCTTGGGGAATCTCCCTCCAGGTAAGTACTGTGTGGGTAAGACCTGGGGAAGACTTGGGGAATTTTCTTTCATGTGAGTACTGAGGAAGAGACATTGAGAAGACACAGACAGACAGACAGACAGAGACATAGAGAGAAAGAGAGTGTGAGAGGAAGGGGCAGAGAGAGAGAGAGTGAGAGAGACCATTAGATAGAAGGAATTCATTATTTTTAAGGCTTACATTAACCGCATTTAAATATCAAGCTTAAACTTCATTAACCAATCCTCTATGACGAACACAGAGACATTAATAACAAATATATAAATAACAATGAACAAGAGAATCATAAATAACACAATATAACACTAGACAAATAACATAAGATCCATGAATAACATTAAATAACCTAAAATAATATAAATAACACATCTGAATAACAATAAATAACGCAAATGAAATAAATAACGCTCAATAACACAGATAATTAGAATAATAAAACATAACACAAACACAAATAACAAAAAAATAACGTCATAAATAACCGTTATTAACACGAATGACATAAATAACACGTACTACAATAACATAATCCGGTATATCACTCAATAACATTACGTAACACAATTATACTGTAAATAACATGAAATAACCGGAAAATAACATGAAATACATTGTTACTTGATCGTTAAAACTACATAATAAAAAACTTAACTGATACAAATTTAATTCTACTTTTCGGAAACTTTCAATTCATCAAAACTTCCACTGGGGGGAAAAATAGGAGAGAAAAAGTTTAAGTTCCCTATTCATCTATTTCACCTGTTTCGCCTATTTCACCTGAGTCACCTATTTCACCTGAGTCATCCATTTCACCAATTTCACCTGAGTCACCTATTTCACCTGAGTCACCCACTTCACCTATTTCACCTGCTTCACCTATTTAACCCATTTCACCTATTTCACCTTTTTCACTTGTGATTTAAATCCTTCAAATAGGTAAATTACATAGATAGCTTGAGTGAGTATTATATGTCAATAGATAGTTGGTATTAATAATAGATTCAGATAAGATAAATAATTAGAATTGTAGAGAAGATGGAAGTAGGAGAAGGAAGATAAGAAGAAAGCAACAAGAGGAAGAGTAGGAAGAAGAGTAGCAGCAGCAGGAGGAGGAGGAGAAGGAGGAGGAGGAGGAGGAGGATTAGAAGGAAATGGGGAGCAGGAAGTGGAGGAGGAGAAGGAGGAACAACAGGAGTAGCAGAAAGAGTAGGAGGGGGAGAAGAAGGAAGAGGAGGAGGAGTAGCAGAAAAAGGAAGAGGGGGAAGAGGAGGAGGACGAGGAAGATTGAATAGCACATCACAAGCGTCTACAAGGTGTTAATGAGGTCCAGGTGAGAGATATAATACTTAATTAACTGGAGGTAAATCTCTCGGTTTACTGGAGAAAGAGAGAGAGAGAGAGAGAGGGGAAGACTCAGACACACAGACAATTTAAACTAAAATTTTATAACACTACAAAATTCTAAAGAAATAAAGCATTAAACCTTAAAATATCCTAAATAAAAAAAATATATATAAAAAAAGGAAGCAAAAATTATTGATCGATATTTCTACACAAATTTAGATTTCTGTTGACAGCTGAAAGACATAGAGTTGGAGGGTCTGGCCACGATCCACCGCACGCATGAGATCTCCGCCCAGTTCATCGATAACGCTGTCTTTATTACGATCCAGGTGAGGAAAGGTGTGTGTGTGTGTGTGGTAATACTGCTAATGGTAGAAACGTGTGTTACAGAGGGGAGGGAGTGCAGGTGCTTGTGTAAGGATATATGTATGTGGGTGTGTGTACGAACATGTGTTGCTGTAGTCGTATAGGTGTGTGTGTGTGTGTATACAGGTGTACGTACAGTTGGAACTATATGTGATTTGATATACTGTATAGCCACGAATATATTCTCTTTCAAGCACATGGTTACAGGACAGGAAACAGCGAGTGAGCATTAACGGCACTAAGTCCCATTGGAGCAACGTCACAAGTGGAGTTCCCCAAAGCTCAGTACTTGGACCATTATTGTTTATTATATACATAAACGACATAGATATCGGCATAGACAGCAACATAAGTAAATTTGCTGATGACACTAAAATAGGACGTGTTATCAAATCTGACGAGGACTCGGCAAAACTACAGGAAGATCTAAACAAATTTTTCGAATGGTCTGAAAAATGGCAGATGAAATTCAACGTCGACAAATGTAAAGTACTCAGTATAGGAGATGTAAACAGGGAAACCAGATACCAGATGAACAACGATGCCATAGAGAAATCCGACTGCGAGAGAGATTTAGGAGTAATGATAAGTAGGAACCTTAAGCCAAGTAAACAATGTGTTTTTGCTCGTAACAAGGCTAATAAAGTACTTGGGTTCATACAAAGGAGTGTTAGTTACAAGACTAGCGAGGTCATCCTAAAACTGTATCTTGCTCTTGTGAGACCACACCTGGATTACGCAGTTCAGTTCTGGTCACCGTATTACAGAATGGATATAGAATCCTTGGAAAGAATTCAGAGGAGAATGACAAGACTAATCCCGGGCATTAGGAACCTTGAGTATAGAGACAGGTTAAAGCATCTTAATTTGCACTCCTTGAGACGTAGAGCGAGGGGCGACCTGATAGAGGTGTATAAGTGGAAGGCAGGGCTAAACAAAGGGGACATTACAAAGGTACTCAAATTATCCAACCAGGAGCGAACTCGTAACAATGGTTTTAAATTAGACAAATTTAGATTTAGGCGTGAAATAGGTAAACACTGGTTTGGAAACAGAGTAGTGGATGAATGGAACAAGTTACCAAATATCATCATTAACTCAAATACGCTGAATTGCTTCAAACATAGGTTGGATGCTCATATGAGCAATAGGAGTTGGGTGTAAACGGGACTGCCAAGTATGGGCCAATAGGCCCGCTGCAGTTTCCTCCATTCTTATGTTATGTTCTTATGTTCTTATGAGCAATAGGGGTTGGGTGTAAACGGGACTGCCCAGTATGGGCCAATAGGCCCACTGCAGTTTCCTCCATTCTTATGTTCTTAACCCTTACATAATATAATCATTTTAAGGGGAGCCTAATGAAGTATATATTCCCCTTAGTGTATACTCTGATATATCAATACCCCTTATGATGTACGTAACTTAACCTAACCCAAACAGCTAGGAACGCAGGAGCTACAGGGTGGAAGTGATTGGTCTATGTCAGCCGCTCTCTTACCTGCCGTGGAAGGTCACCTGAACATACTGATTGAAAGTCTGGAGGTGACCATTGACCTGAAGCAGCCAGTTAACATCAGGAGCCCGCCAACCCTAAGGAAGATTGATATTCGACTAGGTGAGAGGGAGAGAGAGGGAGGGAGGGTGAGAGAGGGATGGAGAGGGTGAGAGGAGAATGTGACAGGGAGGGAGACGGAATATGAGGGGAGAGAGAGAGAGAGAGAGAGAGAGAGAGAGAGGGGGGATAAGAGGTAGAGAGAGAAAGGGAAAAAGAAAATAACAATCATAAAATTACTTATTTGTTGCCTAAAGTAAACCTAATTAACTTCCTCCTTAAGGTAAAATTACTTACTTCATAACCAAACTAAGGTAAACTAACTTACTTTATCCTTATCTAAAGTAGAATTATTTCCTTTATCACCAACTCAGGTAAACGAACTTCACCTCACTCCTTAGGCAACATTAATTACTTCTTCTGCGTCTCCTTCAGGTAATCTGGCAGTGAGGTCGACAGGTGAGGGCTCTATGGATTACCTGTTGGAGGCGTTCGTCAATATCGTGCCCAATGCCCTCAGGAACGTCATCATGGACAACATCGAACCCAGAATACAGCAGGTAAGGGCAGGATGCAACAGGTAGGGGCAGGATACAGCAGGTAGGGGCAGGATACAGCAGGTAGGGGCAGGATACAGCAGGTAGGGGCAGGGAAGGGCAGAATACAGCAGGTAGGAGAAAGGAAGGACATGGGATACAAGCAGATGGAGTAGGACGGGGAAGGGCTGGGATTCAGCGGGTATGGGCAGGATACAGCAGGTAGGGGCAGGATGCAGCAGGTGGGGGCAGGATACAGCAGGTAGGGCAGGATACAGCAGGTATGGGCAGGATATAGCAGGTAGAGACGGGATACAGCAGGTGGGGCAGGGTGGGGTTAGAATACAGCAGGTAGGGGCAGGGAAGGGGCAGGGATACAGCAGCAGGTCAGGTGGGACAGGGGAAGGACAGGATACAGCAGGTAGGGGTGGGAAAGGGCAGGGAGCAGGATACACAGCAGGGATGGGCAGGATACAGCAAGGTAGGGAGGCAGGAAGGGTGAGGATACAGCAGGTAGGGTGGGAAATGGCAGGATACAGCAGGTAGGGCAGGATACATGATCATATAACAGTGAGAGGCAACACCATAACTCCCGCACCAACCATTGGTACTCAGCACCATAACTCCATATAACCATTAGTACTCAGCACCATAACTCCATATAACCATAAGTACTCAGCACCATAACTCCATATAACCATTAGTACTCAACACCATAACTCCCATATAACCATTAGTACTCAACTCATAACTCCATATAACCATAAGTACTCAGCACCATAACTCCATATAATAACCATTAGTATCCCAGCACCATAACTCCATATAACCATTAGTACTCAACACCATAACTCCATATAACAAAGTACAGTACTCGGCACCATAACTCCATATAACCATTAGTACTCCAGCACCATAACTCCATATAACCATAAATTACTCAACACCATAACTCCATATAGCATTAATTACTCAGCACCATAACTCCATATAACCATTAGTACTCAGCACCATAACTCCATATAACCATAAGTACTCAGCACCATAACTCCATATAACCATTAGTACTCAGCACCATAACTCCATATAACCATTAGTACTCAGCACCATAACTCCATATAACCATTAGTACTCAGCACCATAACTCCATATAACCATTAGTACTCAGCACCATAACTCCATATAACCATTAGTACTCAGCACCATAACTCCATATAACCATTAGTACTCAGCACCATAACTCCATATAACCATAAGTACTCAGCACCATAACTCCATATAACCATTAGTACTCAGCACCATAACTCCATATAACCATTAGTACTCAGCACCATAACTCCATATAACCATTAGTACTCAGCACCATAACTCCATATAACCATTAGTACTCAGCACCATAACTCCATACAACCATTAGTACTCTCAACTTCCTTTCCATATAACGCCATAAGTACTCAGCACCATAACTCCATATCCATTAGTACTCAACACCATAACTCCATATAACCATTGAAGTACTCAGCACCACGCTCCATATAACCATAAGTACTCAGCACCATAACTCCATATATTAGTACTCAGCACCATAACTCCTTATAACCATTAGTACTCAGCACCATAACTCCATATAACCATTAGTACTCAGCACCCTTATGCTCCATATAACCATTAGTACTCAGCACCATAACTCCATACAACCATTGGTACTCAGCACCATAACCCTATATAACTATTAGTACTCAGCACCATAACTCCATACAACCATTGGTACTCAGCACCATAACCCTATATAACCATTAGTACTCATCACGTCTGTACTCTTGTTTCGTACCTTGACAGAGGAGCCAGGCAGGCAGGCAGTCCACAAAACAGACAATCAGACAAACAGGTAAACAGGTAAAGAGACAGGTAAACAGGAAGACAGACAGTAAGTACCTAACCAAACTTACCTAACCGGGATGTTTACGTCTTGGCAGATAATACAGAAGCGACTCAACGGACTGGACTTGTACAGGATGGTTCTGGATATACTGGCAGAGAGGCGACGACAGCAGAGGAACAAGCAGCGGCAAGTGCAGAGGATTCCTTAGGGGCCACTAAGCCCCACTCCAACCTCCAACCCCCTCAACCCCACTCCAACTCCCCCCAACCCCTCTGCTTGTATTTTGCCTGTGTAACTAACCCTGTCAAATAGGATACCTAGACCCTCAGTCGTAAGCGTGACCACATAAAGGGGACAGACGTGCCCATATAGGTGCTCTTGACTTCCCGATCGTCCCACAAAGGTCCCCTCAGCCGGCAAGTTTTGCCAGCATGGGGTTGTTGACATAAACGTCCCAGAAGAGGCTCTCTCATAGACGCAGACGCAGACATCTCTGATACTGATGCCATTACCAATTCGCCTGGTCATAGTGAATCCAACACCCTTCAAGAGTCAGACCCCAGTGATTATGATAGTGACGGTAATGTTTCTATGGGAAACGCTAGCCACAGTGGAAACACCAATGCCATGGACCCTATCACCCTGCCCTCTGCCAAACAAACAAGTAAGCTGAATCTCCACTTCCCCAAGGACTCTCTGAAAACTGTAGAGGAACGCTTTAATTGGATGATGAAGTACTGCAGACAGCATGGTTTCAACATTGAATTCCGACATGGTAAGAACCGGAACTTTATCAAGTGTCAGACTCCTGAGGTCTATGAAACACTTAGTACTGTTGACTTTGACGGGGTCGTCCTGCTGCCCCCCCCTGTAGACGCGGATGAATGTTGCCACATCCTAGTGAAACGTTTCCCCTTATACGCTGACATCGAAGATGCGCGTGACTTTAACTCTAGTATACTGAGTATACGTCGCCATTACCGGGGGAGAGTTCCACAACCCGCTGTCATTGTCAAGTGGAAGGGAAGGGAGTGCCCAACCACTGTGAATGCCCACCCACTCTTACCCCCACTGTATGCAGAAGCCTATCATCCTGAGCCTGCATTTTGTGTTGTCTGTTCTCATTGGGGTCACAACTTCACTGCCTGCTGTCGTCGTGATCGGCCGAGATGTCGCTTCTGTTCACGTAACCACAACTCCGCCGCCTGTGCCCAGAAAATCAAAGACCACCTAAATAGTGGTGGGGTGGGCTATGTAATTAATCCCAGATGTTGTAACTGTGGCGGCCGGCACAATGCTGACTCACGGCAATGCCCCAATCGCCCGTCTGTCCCAGGGGAAAAGCCTCCCCGAAGGCCAAGTCTACTACAACGCACCCCCCAGTCTTCCGGGCCACACCCCCCTGTGTACCCTGTGTCTCCAGCAATGCCTTCTTCAACAACACCTGCCTCTGCCTGGCCTCATCTGGCTACAACACAGCAGTCCCGGCCGTCTCCTAACTCAACTACTGCTGGGCCTCCTCCCCGTCTCTACTCTGAGGCTGTCAGGCCTTGCGCTCCCACCGGTGCCCCCCCACAACCCCCCGCCAGTGACATGACACAGATCATATCCCTCTTCCAAGAATTTACCAACCGTATCGAAAAACTCTACGCTACACGCTGTACCACCATCTCCGACCTACTCTTGCCCTCTGTTGCCACCCAGCCACTTCTCTCTTCTGGTTTGACACAAGCTGGTGGTCGGCCTGTGAGCCCCCACCTGCTCGCGGCCTATTCCACCGCTGGCGGCCTTCACTACTGGTGTAGGGTCTACCGGGCCTGCCCTGGTGTGTCCTGCTGTTCCCAAACGAAGGCCTGCCTCATCTTCACGACACGTGGTGCTCAACCTGTCCACCCACCGCAAGCCACGCCCGCTCCTGTGTCTGCGCTGTCTCCACCAGGGCTACTTATTGGACCTGAGGACACCACCCCCAACTACTCGTACCCCACCGGCATGCCGACGCACACGCCATCACAATGACACTAAAAGGTATGTCCCTCAATATTGTCAATGCCTATGTGCCTCCCTCCACCGCTACTCTACCTGTCCGACCGTACCATATCACCTCCACCCCCACTGTACTTCGCCACGCTTAATACATTGGCAACCCCCTAGCCAAGCAGCACTGGTTGTAAACTTTGTGGTCAACCCGACTCTCACACCCTCTCTCACTACATCCTAACTTGCCCTATGACCTCCTCCTACAGGTCCGTTACCAACACCTCTTCCCTCCCTGACCAGATATCCCTCCTCCTAGTGATAGGCCTGGCAATTGACATTATTATGAACCTGCCACACTTTGCCATAAACAGATAAATTGTACAGGGAATTTTCCCCCACACACTCATCATTCTGTCACTTTATGTAACTTGCTGACAAAACCCTTGACCCTTCAGGCCTTTACGCCCTTAATGCATGAGTCATAAAGGCAAGCATGAACTCCGCATGCTTACCAGTTGGGCACTGTAAACACTTCTGCGCTTCACCTTGCACAGGATGTAAGTGGGTGCCCAATAAACTAGCCCCTCGTGGACAATCTGTAATCTGTATGTACCTAGACCCTGTAAGTCCTCCCTGCTTGTATTCTTAACCCGACCTTAACTAACCCCTGTTTACTGAGAGTCAATTTATCATTTACCTTGTCTTATAGTTTAATTTCCCCCACGTTATTTTTATTTTAAGGTTTTTCGGAGTTTTCGCTATATTCTTGTAACGTGTTTAGGGTTGTTGATGTTTTAGGGCTGTTGGTGGAAAGTAACGTTTCGCTATAGGTAACTTAACGACAGCAGGTACCTAATGTAACCTAACCTAGCCAGCCGGACGATAATGATCAGATGTCTGGTTAAATATTTTTTATTACTTCACCTGTCATTAATTTCTAACACCTGGTAGAGTATTCACCTGTCCTCAAGCCATTCCGCTCTCTACAAAATCAACAGTTCCCTTGTGTTGTTTCCCTCACAAATCTTTAAAAGGTTACGAAATCTACAACAAAGAATAATGATAATAACAAGAACGGAAATTGATAGATAAATAAGGAATATACCAATTCTCAATTTTTTTTTTAAATAAAATAACCCCTCATAAAAAATACATAAAAATACACAAAAAATATATTGAAAAAGGTGAGATTTTTTTTTCTCTGATGGAGGTTCTCAGATGTGTGGAATAAAGTCTCTCTCTCTCTCTCTCTCTCTCTCTCTCTCTCTCTCTCTCTCTCTCTCTCTCTCTGACTAACAAACACCAGCAGAACACACACACAGAGGGTTTAGCGTTATAACAAATATATAGTACTCAGAATAAGAAGTTTATTGTGTAATTAATTTGTCTACAGATTAAGATATTATTATTATTATTATTATTATTATTATTATTATTATTATTATTATTATTATTATTATTATTATTATTAAACCAAACGATATCAGACTTTTGTACATATGTAAGAAATATTACACAATATAATTACAGAAGTGTGTATTGTTTTATGTAAGTAAAATAATAAGAGTTATTTGTATACTTAAGGAAGGCTGTTGTTGTTACTTTTATATCGTTTATTATATTAAGTTAGAGTTTATTGATATAAGTAGAGGAGATCAAGCTTCACTTTTGTGTTATATTATAAGATTGTGTTGTGGATATTTTATAAGTTTGTGATGTGGATATAAGATTGTGTTGTGGATATATTACAAAGGTGTGTTGTGGATATATCAAAAGGTTGTGTTACGGATAACTTAAGAGGTTGTGTTGTAGTAGTTATTTTCTAAGGTTGTGTTGTGGATATTTTTCAGGTTATGGTGTGGTTCGTATGGTTAACTGGGCCCCTTTCCTAATAGACCACTGTTCTGATAGACCCCTGACCTATTAGGTCCCTGTCTTAACGTAACCTAACCTAACTAACCTAACCTTATCATTCGATACTGGGGAACCCAATAGGACTGGACCCCATTATACCTAGGACCCAAAGGTTAGGTTAGGGTCTTCTGAAAGTGGGGTTTATTATGTCTAGGGCCCATTCAGGATGAATAGCAAATCAAATTGGGTCATTAATAGTAGTTTCGGTTTGCTATTGGTATGCGCTGATTAATAGAAGGTGATACTGCGGTTGAACTGGCTACTGATTGGATAATTTTATTGATAATATGTGTTATGTATAATTTATTGAGTCATTGTTTTATTTTTTTAACTGTAAATTTATCTACAAAGATATTGAGTGTACTGTATATAATATTAAGTAGGCAGCATTTATGTTTACCTATACGAGTATAACTAATAATGAAATATGGTCATGTTACCTATATCTTGTTTCTCCATCAAACGTTAATCAATCGGAGTTGTGACCTACTTCTTCTTGTGAGATTTTTTTCTATTAATTTTGTCATCATGTCATTCATTGTAAGGATCAAGCCAAGATTACACGCAGTAGACCCTATGATAAGGTCATTAACACGGAGGGTGATAAAGCATCCTCTTATGAACCATATTATTCTACACATTCATGCTAAGTTTTCAGGCTACCATTCTGAGGGACAATGCAACTTGGAGGTTCCTGATATCGTTGTGAACCCCAGCCACCAAAACACACTCCGTAACCTATGTCAAATAATGTAAAACTTGATTGAGTAAATTGTTTCGTGAATTTATTAATAAAAGAGTGACATCCTTCCCTAGTCCTTATTGAGAAATGGAAGTATCAGAGCTCGATTGTTGAACTACGAGGGTGCTGAGGGTGTGTGTGTGTAGGGAGGGAGGGAGGGAGGAGATGGCTGGACAGCAGACCCGTCGTCCAGTAAGGGTGAGCGGACTTTACATCAGACACCTTGACTGTAGCGAGAATGTTCGTCCGGGATTGTACGTGAGTTGGTGGTTGATGTACGTGTGTTGGAGGTTGGTGTACGTGTGTTGGAGGTTGGTGTACGTGTATTGGTTGTTGATATACGTGTGTTGGTTGTTGGTGTACATGTGTGTGGTGGATGATGTACGTGTGTTGGTGGTTGATGAACGTGTGTTGGTGGTTCGTGTACATGTGTTGGTAGTTAGTGACGTGTGTGGTTGACGGCAATTTGACGTGTTTTCCACATAAATACACAAGTAATTAGGGTCATGTGGTATATCTTTTTATATACTGTAGAAGTATAAATATATATATTGAGTAAGTATATGAACAGCTGTGGCTTAATTTCAATCCATTACACACCTTGGTCATCACGACACACACATACACACGTACACACACATACACACCCACACATACACACACACACACACACACACACACCATATCATTGGTTACATAAGAACTATTGGCACTTAACACAAGGTATTAATCCTAGTGGCTATTGGAGCCGCTGCAATCGCTACTAACTTACCGACTCAAGCAAGTTTGATGATCGTGGAAGCTAAGAAGAGGAGATAAATATGATAATAAAAAATAAAAAACAAACAGATGAATAATTGAGAGGTGGAATAAGGGGAATAAAAAACAAAATTGGATGTTTGGTGAAATTTATGAATAAAGGATGATGATGATGATGATAGAGGGTGATGATGATGATGATGATGATAGAGATGATGATGATGATGATGATAGATGATAGATGATGATAATGATGATAGAGGGTGATGATGATGATGATGATAGAGGGTGATGATGATGATGATGATATATGATGATGATGATGATGATGATGATAGGGTAATATACTGAAGGAAGATAATTAGGTGTAAATAACGATAAATGGATGGACATGGAATAATGACAGAAAATAAGAGATATAAGACTAATAATAATGTATAATGTTAAATTACGATGAAAAATACCTTCCTATAATGCATCATAATGAAACTGAATAGATGAACAAGAAAAGAAGGAATAAATAATGACTTAATAAAACTATGATGAAAACGAGAGAAAATGAAGTCATGATAATTGAAACAGTGAATAATTATAGTGATAAATGATACTGATGACGATAGTACGATGAGCTGACAGTATCATCATCATCATCATCATCATCATCATCATCATCATCATCATCCCACCTTCTCCCTATCCCTACCTATCTCTTACCCTTATTCTCAACCCTCCTACTAGCCCTTACCCCTATCCTCCTCCTCCTCCCCCTCCCTACCCCTTCCTTCCCTCCACTATCTGTTATTCATTTCATTTATCTTTCACAATCATTCACATAATCATTCATTCATATTGGCCTTATCATTGATGGTGTAAATCCACTTCATTACCTTCCCATGCTGCAGGTCTCTTAAATCATCAGTGAACGAAGTCGTGTGGGTAATTAAGGAGGGGAGAGAGAGAGAGAGAGAGAGAGAGAGAGAGAGAGAGACCCGAATTGTTTCTATACGCCTTCGGTTTCAAGTGTAGGCCAGAAAATAATCCCGATAAGGTGTTTGAACCAGCTGTTAAGGGTGAATATTTATGAGAGGGTAATTGTGATCAAGCGGGGGTTTAATGGTGTTATTGAGAGGGGGTTCTTACTCACTGAGGCTCTTGTTATTCCTCGCTCTGTAATATTCACGAGGCGACAGATATGAATTGGCAACGAATAGCTACAACGCCCCTCCCCCCTTCCTTCCTTGGGTTCCCCTTCCACCTCCTTCCCGTCTCTCCTCCTCGTCCCCCAACTCCCATCTCCTCTCCTATTCCTCCTCCTCCGTCTATCTCCCCATCTCCTTCTCCCCTCCCTCCCTGCCTCCCCTCCCACTCGACCCTCCCCTTCCCCTTCCCCCATGCCCCGTCTTCTCCTCCCACACCAAGGAATTGAATTGAATTGAATTGAATTGAAACAGTTTATTTAGCCAGAAAAACAGCTACAGAGTGGATAATAATATCAACCTGAGCTCTATTTTAGGCACCTGATATATGCTATACATTTATCTCAAGGAAGTATTATGTAACAACCTCGGTGAATCGCGTCTCTTGGGTCGTGGTATTGGCCCTACACTCATAAAGTAACCTTCTAATATTGTTTTGCATTGAATTCAGTTTATTTATTCTGTCATTCACTTTAATCTGTGGGTAAGTGCTTGTTAAACACTATCTCCCAGGGTTGGCATTCTAGGGTTAAGCGAAATTAAACCTGTTTTATCGTGTGTGTGTGTGTGTAATAATAATAATAATTAACGGTTTATTGAAAGAGCTTGGCAGCCAGAAGGCTGAAAATATACAGCTACATATTTGGGGAATGGCTTTCGAATTACAAATAATATACAAGTAACATAAGTGATACAAATAAGATATATAATAACTAGATGGGGAAAAGCTCAAACTACAGTGCATTTCAACATAGTGACAGTGCAAGAAGTAGTATTTACTGGGAGTGAATACACTGGTTTATTACAAGTTATTGATAATTTTTACAATGGTTGGGACTGGGCTGTTCTTATAGCGATCAGTTCGTGCACGTATGGGCTGGATGCGGTTGTGGTGTCGAACAGCAATTCTCTGGCTAGGGATCTCAGGTGGTAGTAGGAGCCGGTGTCGAGGATGGTGTAGAAGCTTTGTGTGTGTGGGTGTGTGTGTGTGTGTGTAAAAAATAATTAACGGTTTATTGAAAGAGCATGGCAGCCGGAAGGCTGAAAATATACAGTTACATAATTGGGGAATGGGTCTCTTGATTTACAAATAATATACAAGTAACATAAGTGATACAAATATGTTATATAATAACTAGGTGGGGAGAAGCTCAAACTACAATGGCATTTCAACATAGTGACAGTATAAAAAGTAAGATTGACTGGGAGTGAATACACTGGTTGATTATAAGCTATTGATAATTTTTACAATGGTTGGGACTGGGCTGTTCTTATAGCGATCAGTTCGTGCTCGTATGGGCTGGATGCGGTTGTGGTGTCGAACAGCAATTCTCGGGCGAGGGATCTCGGGTGGTTGTAGGAGCAGGTGTAGAGGATGGTGCAGAAACTTCTCACCAAATTTGCAAATGAGGTCGTGGTAATGGTCAGTGAGAGCCGAGAGGGTCAGTGTGTTGAGCTCTTCTTGATATGTGGAGTAGGAAGGGGAGAGAATAATCTTGCGTGTGTGTGTGTGTGTGTGTGTGCGTGCGGATGTATGTGTAGATGTGAATATATATGTATAAGTATATGTATATGTAATTATATCCCTGGACAGGTATATCAAGGTTCTACTTAGTTTTCACCAGGTGGCCACAACACCTGCTAATATAATTAATGATGTAAAGCTAATTCAAGTGATCAACGGTATACCTCACCAACCACCCCCACAGCCTACACACAGGTAACAAATCAATCAAATCAACGGGGATAGTCACACCTGTTCTCAACCATTTACTGTATTACCGCCCTTAAGCTATGTAATGATAAGAGTCATTTTTTACATCACCCCAAATACAAGACTGCCCTTCATTTGCTCACTAGGATCTCTCTCTCTCTCTCTCTCTCTCCACTGCTGACAAATCAACTTGCATCACCAAACATGAGTATAATGTCTTTCGTATTAATATTGACCAAGTAAAATCTGCGGTTATTGATCTATGATTCAATTCCTCAATGTGGAAGAAAATATGATGAAGGGGAGGGAAAGATGGAGTGAAGGATGCGTGAATGAGAGAGTAACCTCCCCGAGCCTGACTAAACCGAAGCTGTGTTGACCCCTGTGTCATTATACCGCCATCTGTGGTTCAGCTCACAAACTACATCACTAGATTAAAGGGCGTTGGTTAGGAGTCCTATATCTTTCTTCTCTGTGTCTGTTGTCGAGCTGATGATCTACTCAGTCTGTTGGTGACCAGAGTTAGGCCTGGATATACCCCGTCTGTTGCTGTTGAGACTTGTGCTATATACCCTGTTGTTGGTGCTGCTCTGATCTACGCTGCTTGTAGTCTGCTCTGTCGTGGTAAGTAAACTCATCTTTGTTTTATTAGAAAGTTTGCATGAGGGAAGGAATGGTATAGAGGGGGGGGGGGAGCAGGAGAAATGTGAGCCATTCACGAATTGTTGTGAGTAGCGTTATGAGGTTATCGATTACTGCTACACGTATTAGTTTTATTAGGTTAACGTTAAGGCCTATATGTGGATATTTATTACACTTAAAGTCTTAAATTATTCAACATTAATTAGAACCTTCCTGTGACTAACAACGATCCCCTACTTGCGGGTACGTGGTTTTGAAGACAGAGCTGAAATTTGGTTTGGAAGGGCGGGTGGACTAAACGATGGTTTCACTTTATTAACTCCTGTTCCTCAGCCAGCGTTAAGCAGTAAGAGCTTAACTGATCTGCCCTGATAAAACACAGGTAACGCGTGTTCCTTTAAAAAAAGAGATGAATTGCACCATATTGTTACTATTGCAATAATTTCATTAAAATTATTGCAACAGTAACAATAATGTTCTGTGTTTTGCAAGCGACTCCTTTACGTTATAAAACTTACTAAGACGATCATCCCAAAAACACATGAACTCTCTCTCTCTCTCTCTCTCTCTCTCTCTCTCTCTCTCCAGGTGAAGATGGTAGGTTATTGAAGATCTCAGGGAAAATGTTATTCTTAATACATATGATAATTGTGCCCTTGATCATTATAACAACAGGAATTAGAAACAATTATATGTGGATATCAATAATATGAATATACGTGTTTATATATTACACAACAAATATGACGCAATAAATACAAAGGCGCTCATTTTTCAATGAGTGAGAGATGCACCGGGTGGCCAAAACTGAGGACTGGATGATGGTGCGATAATAATGCTCCCGGTGGAGTTATGGTCTTGGGTTTGTGCAGTGTGTAATGACTAGGACCTACCATGACACCATCAAAATGGCAACTTACCAGATCTGCTTTCTAAGGAAGAAAGTGCTTACAAGATAGGCACAAGGGTGGAATAATTATGAACTAACTTGCTCGAAACCAGAAGTGATTTGTGCGTTACATTGGTCTGAAGTCATTGATGTTCCTCAGAAATAATTAAGTATTCGGGAAATTGTTCCACACACAGTCACTGTAGAAGCAGCAGCCTAAAAGATGCGACTTAAGGTATACAATTTTAACCTGATCAATGTTAGGTTAACTTTTTATATTTGTAAGTTACCAAGTTACTAACTTACAGATCGACAGTCATCAGGTTTTGTTCACTTAATATTAATGATGTACATTATCATAAAATGTTGATACATTACAACGTAACATTAATGACAGATCTGACTTGTAAAAAAATAAATTAATTGCAATCAATATGTAAGTCCAAACAATAATACTACGTAATGTAGAAACTTGAGTATAGTAACAAAATATTACTTTATACAGGTGTACAGCGCCACCTGTTGGGAGACTAGACGACGTGTTGTTTAACTCGTGCTGTAAGAAGCTCCATCTATGGGTTGAAAATCAAAACTGAACCAGAGAACTCAGAAGGTTCACTCCAGCGGTTCATTCTGATCGACGAGGACTATATTTCAATGTAAATTTCAAATTGCCAAGAACACGAACTTTTTTAGGTGATTGTACGTACGGTAATAGTTGATGGGTAATGAGGGTTAGGTGGCGCGGCAGAGGTAAAACAAGTGAAGTTTTGGGGGTTTTTGTTGTGGACGACGGAATACCATAGTAGAACGTCATCTATTACAGCAGTCGGAAAATACCAATGACAGCTGTTGAAGGAAGAGTCTCTATGTGTGTTCGTGTGTGTTTTTTTTTCACGCCACCAGCAGCCATGTGTTTTGCGGGAAATGTTTGAGAAAAAAAAAATATTTATACCGGTAGCCTCCAAAAGACTTAGTATGGTAATAAGGGTGTTTGTCCAATACCATTTATTATATAACTATTTGCTGTTATCATCCGGGTACTTTTTTTTATAGCCAATATGTTTATGTACTACATATTTAATGCTGATTGGCTGGTTAGTCACACACCTGGCCCAGCATGATTAGGAATTTCAAGCATGCCAACACTTAAGACACTTAGCTGATCATAGCAGACTGGGAGCGAGTCGACGGTGACGTATTGAGGAACACTATTTACAGCAGGATATACAGACAACAGACAACCCTTAAGGTGACAATATTTTACCCAAGCTGTTAAAAATGACGTTGAAATAAATAGCTACAATACCTAGTAAGAACATCACTGGTTTAGGTACCGATGGAGCTGACTTGAATCATTGTCGTTTTGCTGCAGATGAAGACAATGACAAAAAAATTATCCCAATAAGGAAAAAAATGTCAATTGATCTATAAAAAATAATTGGCCGTTTATTCTCTTTAGCTTGACATACTACATATACTGATACACATATACTTGCACATTTCCACACACTCATAAAAAACCGGGGTCGTGCCTCGCGTGACGTCATAAACTAGCGGAGAAGACAAAAGCTGAGAAAAACAGCAGTAAATCTGAGTTAAGGACAGTTAAGTGAGGGCAGGTGAGGGAGCGTCCACCTGTAACAATAAGCCAAGAGCTACCTGCAGGCACCTCCTCCTTGCAACTACACAACTATATTCATTTTCCTCCTCAGAGTGTAAAGTAAAAATCACTTACTGAGTGTCCGGCACGAGATGGCGTGACGGACACACACACACACCCCTACCTCCTCCTCCTCCTCCTCTTACTGCTTCCTCCACCTTATTTTTTCGTTATATCTTCTCTTTCTCCTTCTACTTTTACACCTTCTTTTTCTTCCTCCTTTTCCTTCTCGTTATCTTCTTTTTCTTCCTTCTCTTTATTATTATTATTACTATTATTATTACTATTATTATTATTATTATTATTATTATTATTATTATTATTATTATTATTATTATTAATTATTATTTGGTTGAACTACATAAAAGAAATTATCGCTCTCTCCATTAGTCTTCATTTGCATACAGCTGAACGTTCATGCAGCCATATGTCTCTATTTGGACATATCACTATATATAAGTTGTCATACCTAACTATATGTCTTATTTTGGCTACAACCCTTCAAGAACTTTTACATTTCCCCTCTTCGTCTTCATTTGCATAAGACATTACCTAAAGGTCCACGTAGCCATATGTCTTAGATCGGTTAAATCATTCCAAAATCTTTCACCTTCCCTCCATTTCTCTTCATCTACATATAACATTACGTGAACTCCCTCCCCACGGTCTCCCCTCTTCCCCATACCTCCCCCATCTCCCCCCTCCCCCTGCTCCTACACACAGTAACATAAAACACATTTCTTTTTATAAACTTGAGAGGCCGTACGTCAACATAGCGGTCACGACCTCAACACCAAGACCACTGGTGGCAGGTAAGGTGTCAGGCAGGTAATCCATCAAAAACAACCAAGAAACAAAGACCTACATATTAACACACACACGTACACACACACATACATATTCACGCATATTCATACACATATGCACATACATACATACATACATACATACATACATACATACATACATACATACATACATACATAATAAATAAAATAATGGTTGCCTTTCGCGTAACAAGGGTGGCCGGCCCTAGGACCACCTTGGCGTGAATTTGTTTAAGATGTGTAGAATCTGTCGCCAACACAACACCCACACCGTAAGTTAACGAGTTGTATGACCCAGTGTCAAGGAACAGTCCGAGCTTCGCCAACTTCACTGGCTAACCATTAACCCGGAATACGATCCGCAAATCGATTAACATCCAGGTCCCCAATTACTGCTGGATAGACAGAGGCAAATGGCGTAAAGAAACTTGCCCAAAGTTTCACCTTGCCCGGGGATCGAACTTGGGTTCATTTACTTGCGAGGCGACCATGCTGAACACTACATACATACATACATACATACATACATACATACATACATACACACATACATACATACATACATATATACGCTTGACCATCAACAAGTTTCTCCTCTTCTTGTCGTCTGTTTCAAATGATATCTTATTCCTTCAGAGTAATTTAAAAGTAATTCTAGTCATCCATTAGTAACAACAGCGACTATGTCATGGAAGTACTTAGTGTGAGTTCAATGTCTCGGTCCAGCCTTGACAACACCGACACATCTTCCGCGACATAACGCCATCTAACGTTGACTACCCACACATACACTAACGATCATCCCTTAGCTTAGATAGAGCCTTAGACTATTCATAAATCACAATTGGGGGCAGTTCAGGTGGTAGAGAGCGAGGCAAAAGTGAAGGTACGGAGTGTGAAGATAAGGGAGGGAATATGAAGATAAGGGAGGGAATGTGAAGATAAGGGAGAGAATGTGAAGATAAGGGAGGGAGTGTGAAGATAAGGGAGGGAATGTGAAGATAAGGAAGGGAATGTGAAGTTAGGGAGGGAATGTGAAGATAAGGGAGGGAGTATGAAGATAAGGGAGAGAAGGTGAAGATAAGGGAGGGAGTGTGAAGATAAGGGAGGGAGTGTAAAGATAAGGGAGGGACTGTAAAAATAAGGGAGGGAATGTGAAGATAAGGGAGGGAATGTGAAGATAAGGAAGGGAATGTGAAGTTAGGGAGGGAATGTGAAGTTAAGTGAGGAAATGTGAAGATAGGGGAGGCAAAAGTGAAAATACAGAGAGAGTGTGAAGATAAGGGACGTAGTACTGTATTGGGGCAAGAAGCTATACAGTTCAGTGACTTTTACTTCACCCTTCGAACAAAAACTCTCTCCTTGCCTCAGAGGGTTGAACCCTTTATAAACGTCATGGGAAAACAAGTCATTCTTCTCCCACTAAGATATAGTAGGGTATAAGTTCCAGAACAAAACAAATCAATCTTGTCGAACAGGTGTTGCAATAATGTATAAGTACCAGAACAAAAACAAATCGGCCTTGGAGCACGAAATCGAATCCTTTGTAAACGCCAGAACAAAACCATATCACAATTTGTCCTGTATAAACACCAAAGGAAAACGAATCGTTTGCTGGTCTCTTTGGAGTGTAATAATGTATAAACTCCACAACAAAACGAATTTAGCTTCATCAACAGCATCAAATCCCATATAACGCCAAAATAATTCAATATAAATGTTTCTTATCACGTTAGGATGTATTCACGTATAAACTCCAGGAGTCAAACAAACCCTGTATAAACACCAGAACAAAACAAATCAGCCTCGCCGCAATAGGATCCAATCATACAGTCGATACTATTTATGGCATCCAAGCTCACCACTGTTATTATCGGCGACAAAAATATTATAGATGATGGAACCGCTATTTTGTCGTGACAATGAGTGAGTGTCGGAGTCGCGACGATGGAAGAAGCAGACGAGAGAGATTAGGTAGAGGAGGAAGTGGAAGAGGTGAAGGAGGAGGAGGAGAATGAAAAGAAGAAGTAACAGGAGGAGGAATAGGAGTAGCAGGAGTAGAAGTAGAAGGAGGATGAAGAGTGTAATTATAGAGCAAGAAGATGGGTAAATGGGGGCAGGGCAATAGAGACAGAGAGAGACACACATACACACACGGAGGTATATACGTGTGTGTGTGTGTGTGTGTGTGTGTGTGTGTGTGTGTGTGTGAGACATTGAATATGAATACATGCATACTTACTTATTACGGACAGAATCTAAATCAAAGAGAAACCAAGAGAGAAAAAACTCACCATTAACACTACCTTAGAGATCACACGACACCGCCTCCGCTCCCCCACTCTCTCCCCTCTCTCCCTCTCGCCCCTCCCAGGCACAGAGGCAATCTAGAACGCATTAACACCCTTCTCTTCTCACCCCTTCCCTCCCTCCCTCTCTCCTTCCTTTTCCTCCTCCTCTTCTTTCACCCCTTCCTCCTTCCCCTTCTTCTCCCCTCACCCTTTCCCCCTCTCCTCTTCGCCTCCCCTCACAGTCACACGTCCCAAACGCACAATTACGCCAGAAACGCGTCATAACAACACCCTCCCAACCACACTTAACCACCACTACCAGCCATCAACCACACCTTAACCACAATCTTTAACTTACCCTTTTAACACCCCCGTATGGTAATTTAATACCTTCCCCCCTCTCAGTCAGTCCATTAGTCTGTGTGTCTGCCGAGGCGTAACACCGTTGGTTGTTATCCCAGTAGTGGTAATAATGGTAACCTTGGGTACGTGTGTCTGTCTGTCATTATGGTGAGGTACACACGTGGAACACTAACACACGCTATACCTAGACATTTCATTTGAGTTTTACGGTAAATCGAGAGTGTGGGAAAGTGATTTTTTTAGTAAGGTGTGAAATTTAATTTATTTTTTCAAGTCATTCGTTCGTGTGTGTGATTAGTAGGTTTTTGTGAGTCTGACGGCAAGGAACTTAACTTGTTATTTTGTGGAGTTATTTTATTATTACTATGGAATATATATATATATATATATATATATATATATATATATATATATATATATATATATATATATATATATATATATATATATATATATATATATATATATATATAAAGTGTGTATTTGTGTATATACACAGATGACGTGTATCTATACTTGGCTTGGTAAGGCTTTTCTTCAATTACGTTGGATATTCGGACAAATTTATTACTTTACAGGCCATGATTGATGTGGCTCGTCATCTCGGTAATATACCCATAAAACACTGATCACTTCACACACACCTGAACACACCCCGCGAGGTGAGTAAGTGTTTTTCATGTAGTCAGGTGGAGTGATGGGGTTACGTCACAGGGTGTCCACAAATGCTCTTTAGCGTACATCAACAAACTGAAGAATACATTTTGATAATGAGTGAATTAGAATCAACCAACTTATATTATTTACATGTAAGAATTTATTTAATGTTTAAACGTTTGACGAGAAGAGGTTAATGGTGTCTCCCACATCTGAGTACGGGTTTCTAGGGTACCCTATACAGTATATCCAGAGTAAAGAAAACGGGAATAATCTTAATTTCGTGTTACAAATGAAGAGAGAAAATAGTACTTATATATATTTATATCAATTTACTAACAACACACAGGTACGAGAAACACAATATTAGCGAATATTTATTTACGTAAAATGAAATTGATATTGTACCTTAACCTAGATACGATAGGAATTTATTTAATACGACCTCAGCTCTTTCACCTCACACAATATGATAGAAATTGACTTAACATATACTTAATATATTCACTGAATACATATATTGATGATAAGTTAACCTACACATAATACATATTTACTTAACACGTAATTAACACATTCACATAACACACACAATGATGTCAGCTTAAACTAAATGTGATATAAATTTACATAAACCCTCCGTAACCTTTTTCTTTATATATAACATAATGTATTAACATAAATATGACTTAAAATTATCTAAAATATATATTTATCCTATTCATTATATTGGTAAACATTACTTCAATCCTCCCCCACCCCTACCTCCTCCGCCTCCCCTACCCCCTCCCCTACCCAGACCCTCCCACACTCTCTACCTACTGGCGCGTCTCACTATCACCTCTCTTACCGTAACCAAGCCGATAGTGATAACCAATGATAAACGTAATCTGTCCGAAGATAACATATACTCAAGAGCTCTTATACTGTAGCTGGTCAAGTCAGTGTTCACATCTACAGGGGAAACTATCTTCAGTTAGGGTCATCTTAAAGTAGGTTGGGTCTTCCATATAGTGTAAAATGATGTATAAAGTCTTGGAGAAATGTAAGTCATATGTGTATTAAGCCATCATCATCATAATTATCATCATCATCATCATCATCATAATTATAATGTATATGTGATTAAATTTGAGAGGTCTTACGTGTATTTTTGTTTTATCTGGGTGAAGGAATCATCATAATAAAGAATGTAATGATAAATTTAGTTCTTATATATATTTCCCTGGCTATTTTCTTATTATATTGTGTACAAAACCCGGGGGTAGTAGATCAAGTAGGTTAAGTACCATTATTATACTCAACACATTAGTATATTTAAAGTATATTTCTAATATACTTAATTTTTGGTATCACCTTTATGATTATGTCAGTCTGGAAATAGCTTTACATGTACTGTACAGTTGGAGACAAATCCGACTAGTACACCCAGTGTCCTCAATCCCTCTTTCAGTGATGTGTGAACCCCGAGAATATCTGGGAGGGTGAGTCCGAATCCTCTAAGTTACTTGGTGAGACGTGAGGTGTGTACAGTAGCCTGGGACCAGATTGATATTAAGTTGGGTCATTACGTAGATTAATTGATGTAGTACGGACGCCTTTCATTTCATCTAATGTGGAGCGAATAATACCTATCTTGCAGTGGCCGTTGTTAGGCTGAAACAGTAACTTGATGGTTACATCTTATAAAATTACCACTATATTATTTATCCTCAAGTGAAGTGTAAGATGCGTTAGTATAGTGCTAGGCTTTATGGGGTGCGGTGTGGTGGAGGCGTAGTGCCTCGGATTCTGAGACAAAGTCCATAGTCTGGCCAACAGTATTCCAGTCAAATCACCGAATTTATTACCTGTTTACCAAATATCACTTACACGACGGGAGAAGCATCATCTCTGATCATTACACTCACAGTTACACCATTAATATGAAATAATATATTGTTGTAGCAACCAAATGTAAGAGAACAGAAATCAGAGATTAAGTATTTCATCCTTAACACAACAATATGGCAGTGCAACTGTCCCCTGTCCTCTGTCCAGCGCGCACGGAGACCTCCCTCTCCCTTTCGTCTCATTACCTCGCCTCATCTTAACGCTACGGTACCCGAGACAGCAGACAGGCGTCATTGACGCTCTATTTGGTAATCTGTATTAAAATTATAACCAAACACGAAATGCTTCCAACAAGTGGAACTGCTGCCGACTGACTTATTACATTAATGTTATTTATATTAAACGTAGTTTACCAACTTCTTGGGCATGTTTTTATTGCAAATTACATTATATTAACAATTTGATGTTTATGTAAATATTTATGTAAATATAATCAATTATATATCATTATTTATTGGGTTATGAAATTGACCCCGTCATAAAAAGACACCATAATGATCCTCCAGCCCTTCACTATCACCCTTAGATTACGGAGTTAGATAATATATGAATAAATAAATAAATAAATGTGCATAGAATCGCTTAGACCAGCAGCACAAGGTGGGACTACCACCCTAATATGCAGTTACACATTCTAAGCGTACTCTGTGTTTTGTTCTACATAGTGACTGGTATCCTGGAATTGTACAAGCAACTCCTTAACCCTCCCCCATCCCACTAGCCCCGTACACCCTTATCCTTTTCAACACCCATAACCCAACCCCATCATCCCCCGGTCCCCCTCTCTGGTGAATGCTCAGGATTAACGGGTCCATACTCTGCGGTGTACTAGTCGGAAATGTCCCCAACTGAACGCCTCCATGTATTTTTAAGAGCGGTGAGGTTAAGTTGTGAGGTTAAGGTGTGAGGTTAAGGTGTGACGTTCAGCTGTAAGGTTAAAGTGTTCGTTTAATTGTGAAGGTAAGCTGTGAGGCTATGGCAATTATTGTTCGATATTAAAATCGTTATCATTCATCACAACACAAAGTAATAGCTATTGTGTGAAAATATTGGAAAATTTTGCGTCATATTACCAATTTACAATTTTATTTTAGTTGTTTTATGGACGATAATGTGGTGAAAATAACGTACTGGGTATTGTTGCTTCAAAGGTGTAAATAATAACACTTACTATCGAGTTTTACACAAGAGCTGCCACAGGTGACATTAATAGTTTAAAACTTATCGGGAAAATTAAGTCCTTCTGTTAATACGTAATAAAACGTGTCTTACCCTCACACTAAACTATACATCACCTTTAATATTATATATACATAATTCTTGCCGTATTTAAATATTATAATACAATTAGAGGTTAATTATCAGTATAAATGAATCAGGATACTGTAGAGCGGTACAGTATACACGCTGGCTTCCTCATCACCCAGCAAGGGTCGTAGCGAGACACTTAGGTCAACTCTCGGGGACCTGACAGCCACCAGGTCCAGACCACAATAGCCAAGGCGTTCCCTTTTATATATTTTCCCCCGATATAAACCAGGTGCTCTAAATGTGTAGTTTAAGTGCCGTAATAATTTGTTCGTCCAATATTATCTAATTATTATCTAATTCCTAACATAATTAGAGCCATCTTTTCCTTCGTAAACATCGGAATTAATTGTTTCATAATACAGTAAGCATGAAGACCACAAGAACGATATCTATCAATTTATCTGTACGTCTCTCTGTCTAGCTGCCGCCCTATTCGGCACCCTCTCTCTCTCTCTCTTTCTCTAATAATAATAATAATAATAATAATAATCACAACAACATAGCACAGTACACAACTTACCAGCACCACCGCCACACAGTTTAAGGTAAAAAAAAGTGTTGATGAGAGGGGAAGGGAGGAAGGGTGTCTGGGGGGGTGGTTGGGGCCCCTGGTTCACTCGGGAGAAGAAGAGGATTTATTTGTATGAATGGATACAAAATGTTTTTATTAGGGCTACTGCGACCACTAAATATATTCTTAGTAGATATTTTTCGTCCCCTCAAGTGAATATTTTTTCTTGACTGGTATCCCTGTAATATACTGGTCTGAGGAGGATATCAGTCGAGCACTCACCCATAGTTGGATTTATAAGCTCCATGTGGACCCAGGGGTGTTGCATACAGTTCTGCAGCTGTTGTACCATAAATGTGAGTCTATGGATGACCGTGAACGTCTATGTGTTTTATCTTTTGATGAAACAAGTGTCAGTGATGGTAACCCTTGTCTAGTGAGGCCATTGTCACCTCACCTCACACCTGCAGGCAGACGCAGCACCTGTCATCACCTACCCTAACTACCACTCCCTCTGTAGTCTAAGGTCATTTGAGGTCATACTCGTGTCACCTCACCTCACACCTACAAGCAGAGGCACATATTTAAATAGTTAAAATTGAAATGCATTGTTTTTCTTTTAACTTTTTTTTTCTCTGGTAGCTGAAGATTTATGCAAGATTAAAAGATCTTGATATAACACAGTACAGTATGTGGAACCATAAATATTTTGTGAGTCAAAATTGTGACGTCCGCGAAACTCCGCCCACTTGGGGCCCACACCTCACGGGAAAGGTGGATTGATAAAGCTGTGTGTACTAGTCGGAAATGTCCCTAACAGAACTTGATACCTAAATCTGTACCTGTGTTATTGGACCAGATAACACTGTTGTCATATAGAGATTACCTGAACAGTTGGAACTTTACTATTTACTGTACCTAAATTCTTCATTCAATAATATTTCCTATGATAGTGTCACCATATAGAAATTATCTTATTATTTACCTACTATCCTTTATCTGTACGCCACCCCTGAACGCGCCCTTATGCTGGAGCTCCTGTGTAAACTTATTAAATTTTTACCTGAACCTTGAACATAAAACTTGAAATAAATACCTTATTATGGGGTTAGTGTTCTTGCATGCTGTAATGACATCATTGTTGTTTTTTAATTAGATGTTATCAAATATTCTCATGCTTGAGTGAATTTGCTTATATGCTGGTAATGATTATAATAATTACTATAATTTCAGGTGAGAGTGCAGGTTAATAAGGCTTGATAATTAAAGTAGGTTTATTTGTGTGTGTGTGTGTGTGTATGAGAATATAAGCCTCTCACAGTGCCTATAAATTGAGTTGCTTCTGAGGATGTCTTGAAGTCTTGAATAAAGACGATTCCCTTTTCCTGCGTGATCTAGGTATTCGCTGATAACCACAAGGAAAGAAGAAAACACGAAGTTCCCAAGCGCTTTCGTGTAATATATATATATATATATATATATATATATATATATATATATATATATATATATATATATATATATATATATATATATATATATATATATATATATATATATATATATATATATATATATATATATATATATATATATATATATATATATATGTGTGTGTGTGTGTATTTTTGTGCATGGATGTACAGTCAGCCAAAAAAGTCCTGTCGCGAACCATGAACCCCGAGATTCAGACTCTTGAATCCGAAGCATTTATGGACAGAATAATGTATCAGTGTCTACTGCTTCGGGTTCACGAGTCTGAATCTCGGGGTTCATGGTTCGCGACAGGACTTTCTTGGGTGACTGTACAAGTGCGAGTATACGTAATGATAAAATATACGCAACTCAGGCGTCATGCGGCTAAAAATAATAAGAATCAGGATTAAGTAGTAGCTCACGAACGCACTGAGACACATGTAAACAACACAATGACCAGAGAATTATCCTGCGTAACCCATACTTAACAGACCACAGTAAGAAAAGGAATATCTGCATTACCTCATAAAAATATCTACGTTAACCTGTCACATGCGACGTAAATTCATTTATTCGTGTAGAAATATCTACGAAAAGTCGCTCAGTCCTGGAAGATATCACGCGACAAGGATCTCGTCAAAATACGGTTGCAGCTCAGAGCTTAAACCAGTTCCAGGAATATGGAGACATTACAGAGTTATTTTACCGTGTCTCTCTCTCAGAAATGACGTTGTAATTGTAACTTTATCTGTTATGAGGTTTCTGAGCTGGTGAGAGAGAGAGAGTGAGGTGTTGTGATGTGTCAGAGAGAGGGGTGAGGAGGCATTCTAATCACATTATCATTACACAAGATAAATTTGGATAAAACCACACAAAAAGGGAAACACTGGAGCACATTATATTTCGCCTGTATTTAATACATCTTCAGAGGCAACTGAATTTACAAGGACTGGGAGAGGCTTGTTTACAAAGAGTGACCTTTCATAACATCAGGTCAGGTCCATTCATACACCACCTATACCGCATACGAAAGAGCTTATACAAAATGGGCGACGTAACAATCATGTCCCATTAGTCTAATCCCTTAAATTAATAAACATTAATGTTGTTCTTAAGTATAAGGAGAGAGAGAGAGAGTGTGTGTGTGTGTGTGTGTGTGTGTGTGTGTGTGTGTGTGTGTGTGTGTGTGTGTGTGTGTGTGACGGTACTTGACGATTACATAGAAGTTAAAGACAACAACTATAAATTTCAAGAAAATAATGACTACTGCTGAGTGATGGTCAGAGTCACGCCAGACGCTCATCTGTAACGCGGTGTTGTAGTCTTACTTAACTGTTACTTTATACTTATGGTGAGTAACTTACATATGTCATTGTGATTCTTAAGTAACGTGATCGTGGAGTTCTTACTTAACTGTTACTTTATACTTACTTATGGTGAGTAACTTACATATGGCATTGTGATTCGTAAGTAACACAGTGTTGTAGTCTTACTTAACTCTTACTTTTATTTACTTATAACCAGATGTTTACACTCTCATCAGGGGTGCGGTTGCCGAGTGGTCACATTGCCCGGGTATCCTCACTTGACCCAACTGTGAATGGGTACCTGACTTTGCAAATTGGCAACTGCAGTGCCCACCGTAATGTCACTTTGTTTTTGTTATAGAGATAAAATTTCAAGATTAAAGAAAGATCAAAATAGCCCCCGTTCGTGTGCTGAGAAAATTGAAGAAATAGGAAAACTGTCTCACATATTTTGGAATTTATACTAAAGAATTCTAAATAATTTCCTCCGTGTCTTACAGTGTAAAATTCTACATTAATTAAAATCGAATTAGCTGACAATCTTGGGTTTAAATTAAGAGCAAAATGTAAATGACTAGAATTCAAAGTGGTCGACAATCTAGTGTTTGGCCTGAATTATATACTAAATTAAATGCGTCTATACTATTCTGTCTAAATTACAAACTCCCCCAAAATCCAAGATTAAATATAATTCAAAATGGCCGCCGGCAGTCTTGTCTCAGGCCTGAATTACGCACAAATTGGCCTGATTGTTAACTGCGATTTCGGTGTTCGTATAAAAAAAATATAATGAAAATAAACGCAAGTGCAAATTATACACTAGCACTTTGCCTGACCGCCTTACGTGGTGGTGTGAGTCATAATAATTGTAATAAAGAAACATACGACAAATTCCCTCCCAGAATAATACTTAGGACAAGAGATGTAAATTACAATTTTTTTTGTTCGTTTTTTTTTATGACTGAAACCAACGATGAAATTTAATAAGAGGAAAATTATACAAGAGAATTTTCATACATGTAATTTGAATAGATTTTTCTGTCTGTCTGTCTGTCCATCTGTCTGTCTATCTCTCCTTGATTCTGTTTTTTCTTTTTAATTCTCAGTCTTTCATATCTCTCTCTCTCTCTCTCTCTCTCTCTCTCTCTCTCTACTATTTAAACGACCCTATCGCCATATTCTTGTGTCTTCGTTATTTTCAGGTATTTCTTATCTCCATAATTCCTTCACTTATTCCGAAAAAATCATCAATCGATTTATTTTTTCTCATTTACAAAAACTAACAACTAACGTGTGTTTTTATTAGTGAATAGATTTATATTATTCTGCTTTATTTTAAACCATTTCTTGATTATTTTTTTCACTCGTATATTTTATTTTCTATTATTCACGTTTATTTATTATTTGTACATGTATTCTATATCGTGCTATTTTATTTTATTTATTATAATATTTATGTTTTTTATTCATCTATTTATCAGTTTTATCGATTTTATTAATTCATTAGAAAGTCAATTTTCCAACCAAAGGCGTAATTAATACATGTATACATACACATATGAACACATACACATATACATTTTATACACATAGATTTACTTACATACCTCCTTCCACATTATAATATACACATCCATGCATCTCTACACACACACACATATAGATACATATATACACACATACCCATGTAAACTTGCACATATAAAAACATACATATAACTCGCCACACCTATTGCTTTTTGTCCTCCTCCTCCTTCTCCTCCTCCCTCCTCCTCCTCCTCCTCCTCCTCCTCCTCCTCCTCCTCCTCCTCCTCTTCCTCCTCCCCTCCTTCCTCCTCTTCCTCCCTCCTCCTCCACCTCCTCCTCCTCCTCCTCCTCCTCCCTCCTCCCTCATCCTCCTCCTCCTCCTCCTCCTCCTCCTCCTTCCTCCTCTTCCTCCCTCTCCTCCCTCCCTCCTCCTCCTCTTTACTTCTCCCACATGCCAAACATTCACCAATTTTCTTCTGAATCAATAACATTCATCTCAACCATTTCCCATTATCAATAAACTTCTTACCATTCCACATAACTAATTCCCATCTCCTAGGAAGTCTTTACTCTAAGAAACACTCAATCAAAACCAATTTTCTATAAAGTGATAAACATACAGTACATTCATCCACAGTCAATCCCATTTTCTATGAACCATTAGTCATACACACACACACACACACAAAACTATTCCCCATTTTCTATGAACAATTAACCGTAACACAATAATTTCCCATTTTCTATGAACCATTAACCGTAACACAATAATTTCCCATTTTCTATGAAGGGTTAATCCTACACTGATATACCCCCAATGTATGTGAGTTATTTTCTATCCATTTCCTATGGTGGATGATCCTATAAAAAGAAGGTTCCAGCAACGATCGTGTAATTGGAGAACGCTTGTTCGATACCTGGAGGAGAGGTCGCGTTGGGGAGCCATGGATGATTGTTTGCTGATTTTGTTGACTGGTTTATGTCTTCGTTGTGTGTGTGTGTGTGTGTGTGTGTGTGTGTGTGTGTGTGTGTCCTCCCTTCTATCTCACCCTACTACCACACTACCACACATAACCACACTTCCCAACAACTCCACTACCCCAACCATCATCAATCTACACCGCTTCAACTCCTCTCTACCTCATTCCACAATCCCACTCCAACATTCCTCACCCCAATTTCTTCTCCCCCACAAGCAAGCTCACAACCCCACTCTCTTGCCTAATTTCTCTTTATCTACCACTTCTCTACCACAGCACCCCCCCCCCTTCACCCTCTCCACCCACCTCCTTGGGTCCTCAACACCACACATCCTGTTCCCTCTTTGTATTTCCCCTTACCCCTCGTCCCCCTTCTTACCACTCCTCCTTCCTCCTTCATTTTTATACTCCACCTCTTTTCCTCTCCCCACATTTCTTCCTTCTCCTTCTCCCCCTCCTCCTCAACCTTTCCCCTCCTCCTCCACCTTCCCCTCCTCCTCTTCCTGCCCCTCCTACTCCTCCTCCTCCTCCTCTTCTACTCCCCCTCCCTTACCCCTACTCACCCCTCCTCCTCCACCTTCCCCTCCTCCTCTTCCCTGCCCCTCCTCTCCTCCTCCTCCTCTTCTTCTTCTCCCCTCCCTTACCCCTACTCACCCCTCCTCCTCTTCCTGCCCCTCCTACTCCTCCTCCTCTTCCTGCCCCTCCTACTCCTCCTCCTCCTTCCCCTTGTCACCTCAAGCTCTCGTTCACGACCCTATAATTCCACCTTAGGGTCAGCTGAAGGTGTTGGGCGTCCGTGTGACCACCTTGACTCACGGGTGCCTCACAATTACCCCTCCCAGGTAGGTGATTACCGTCGCATGTGTACAGGTAATCTCGCGGATTGATAGCTAAGTAGTCGTAATGGTCCCATTTGCATTATAGATCCTATTTGCTTTCAAAACTCTGGTTACGTGGCGACGATTACAACGAAATTGGGGTGAGGCCTGGAAAGAACCTAGAGCTCAGGATGGTGGTCCAGGTAGGTTGTAAATGTTCTTCTGCACGATATGGTTGGTGAGTGGTGGTGGTGGTCGGGAGGTGTGGTGGTGGTGGGGAGTGGTGGTGGTGGTGGGGAGGTGTGGTGATGGTGGTAGTGGTGGTGGTGGTGCTGGTGAGGATTGGGAGGTGAAGTGATGGTTGTGGTGGTAGGGGTAGTGATGATGGTGGTGAGGAGTGGTGTCGTTGGTGTGAGGGAGGAGTGGTGGTAGGGAGACAGGGGAGGTGAGGGAGAAAATAAGAGAGAGGGAGAGAGTAGTGAACCGAGGGAATAGAGTGGAGAGGGAGTGGAGAGGGAGAGAGAAGGTAGAGAGGAGAAGAGAGGAGAAGAAGGGATGGAGGATGAGAGAAGAGGGAGGGAGGGAAGAGAGAGATAGAGTAAGATGAAATGGGAAAGGAAGAGGGAGAAAGAGGAGAGGAGAGGGGAAAGGGAGGAAGAGAGGAAAGAGGTCGAAAAGGAGTAAGGGAGGGAAGAGAAGGGAGAGTGAGGGAGAGAAGGGAGAGAGGGAGGGAGACGAGTGCCGTTCCGTCCGATTTATAGCATGGCACTTACGTCAGCCAAACCATTATTATGCCCCGAAGGGAGTCACCCAGTTCAGGTGTGAGAGTAAGAGGGTGAGGGGAAGGAGTGTCTGGGTCAGGGAGGGAAGAGGGGAAGAGAGAGGCGAGACAGGAGAGAGTGTCTGGGTCAGGGAGGGAAGAGGGGGGAAAGAGAGGCAGACGGAGGGAGTGTCTGGGTCAGGGGAGGGAAGGAAGAGTGAGGCAGGGCAGGGAGGAGGTTGGGGGTAGAGGGAAGGGAGGGCGATGATTGGAAGAGGAGGTGGGAAGGGAAAAGAAGGGGTGGATGAGGGGGAAGAAAGAGGGGGGTGGAGAAGGGAGGGGATGTAAAGGGGATGAGGAGAAGACGAGAGAAGGAGGAAGGGTGGGAGATGGACATAGTAGGCAATATTTTGATTCCCTCTTCGTAGTAGTAGTAGTAGTGGTAGTAGTAGTGGTGGTAGTAATAGTAGTAGTAGTAAAAGTAGTGCAGTATATAGACAACATAACTTATTACAGTGAGTACAAACAATACATCTCCCCCTCACATTAACACCATCAGATTTCAACACACCTGTAATACCACCCCCCCCCCTTCCCTCCCACTAATGACATCCCATCACACTTTCCCTCCCATTAACTGTACTAAAAAAAAAAACCTTGCTCCATTAACTAACTGTAAGTGAGAAAATCTTCATTCCTTCTCCCTGACAGAAATTCAGTACTCCCTCCCTTTAACTGGTGATGTGATTTCGTGACATTAATATCTCTTAGTATCCATTAATCGACACTCCATCTCTCTGAATACCAGTTAAAACTCCTTCCCTTTAACTGTGGGGTGAGGGAGAGAAAGACGTGTTCCTTCCCTCGTGGTGTTTATGTCATAATTGTGAAGACTTTTCTTTTTACTGTGGAAATTGTAACCTCCTTTCTATTACCCATGAAGAGAAGATGAATCTCTCTCTCTCTCTCTCTCTCTCTCTCTCTCTCTCTCTCTCTCTCTCTCTCTCTCCTCTCTCTCTCCCCCCCTACGTATGTTGCCAATCCTGCATTGCAGCAATTTCGATCTTTTTTGTTTTTGGGGGGGGCAGTAATTAGGGATATTCTTTTTGCACTTATAATCTCCCTCTCGTACAGTCACCCTGTTTAATGCCATGCATTCTTTCATTCATTCCTTTTATCATCCTTATGCCCCTTTCTGTTTTGTATCCCCACTTCTTTCTTTTTTACAGCCCTATTCTCTCCTAGTCTCCTATTCTCTCTCTCTCTCTCTCTCTCTCTCTCTCTCTCTCTCTCTCTCTCTCCCTTCCTCCCCACCTCCCTCCCACCCCTCCCCTCCACCTCCCTCGTTACCCCTTCCCTCTCTCTCCCCTCCCATTCCTCCCTCTCTTCTTCCTCCTCCGTGGCCTCTCTCCCTCCCTCCGTTACCCCTGCACTCTGTCTCCCTCTCCCTCCCTCTCTCTCTCTCTGCCCTCCCTTTCTCCCCTCCCTCTCCCCTTCCTTGTGACCTCCTCTCCCCCTCCCTCGTCCTCTCCCCTCCTCTTCTCCCTCCGTCACCTCCCTCTTCCCCTCCCTCCGTCACCTCTTCCCTCCCTCTTCCCCTCCCTGCGTGACCTCCCCCCCTCCCGCCGTTACATTAGGCAAGAACAAGTAAGAACACTTAAGAACAGGTATACACAGGTGAGAATCAATAGCAATCACAGGTATGACTTATGTTGGGGAGCTGGGAGTAATTTGGTTCATTATCACCCCACCTCTGTATTGACTTCCTCCCCCTCCCCTCTCTCCCTCAACACACACACACCCTTACACGAACTGTCATTAACGCACACGTTTATGTACGTAAAGGCGCGCTAAAGATGCATATGTGTACGTACACACACATATATACGCTCATATAGTATACATGTGCGTACGCATGAGTGGTCCTAATGTATATGAGTATTTACACACATGTGTAATGTACGCACATATGTACGAGTGTAATGACCTATACATATATTTACGTAACATGTTACATGCGCTCAGGAAGGCCTCTAATATACTCGAGTCTGTACACACACACACACACACACACACACCGTTATGTGCTGTACATACGCACGCTACAGACACAATCGGATGCACGCCTTTTTACCCGTGATGCCATGCGCTGAGGGTGACTGATGTGTGGTAGAGGTCAGGAATCTGTACAATAACAACAATAATAATAATAATAATAATAATAATAATAATAATAATAATAACAATAACAATAATACTAATAATAATAATAACAATAACAATAATAATGATAATAATAATAATAATAATAATAATAATAATAATAATAATAATAATAATAATGTCTCCTCTGTTATATTAGGATAGGTCTTTCGCTACACTTTATTTCATATACTATATTTCCTGTCATAATCCATTACCATTCTATCTGTCAGACTAAAGTATTGTGTCAGTTTATGGGACCAGTCTTCCTGTCAGACCATCAGTCACTGGTTCTGAGAGAGTTTGTTGTCGGTGTGTCTGATCAGTCTCTCTGCTTGTCATGTCAGAGTACAGACATTGAGGGGCGGGGGGGGGGGTGGGGGTTATTCGTTTGTGTGTTTATTTTCTTGCGTGCGTGTTCTCTCTCTCTCTCATTCTTACATCTTCCCTTTCCATATCCTTCTCCTACACTCCTCCTTTGCCATTTCACCTATACACTTCCCTTCCACCACTACCCTCCACCCGTTTCCCTCCACCTTTTGCCTCCTCTACTTCTCTTTATTCCTTCCCTCCCTTAGTTCCCTTCCTTAGTTCCCTCCCATAGTTCCCTCTCCCTCCCCCGCTTATTTATTTACTGACCTCTTCCTCCTCCACCCAACACTTCTTCCTGTCGTTCTCCTTATAGCAGTACCCTCACACCTCTTAGTACTCCACCACTCTACCCCTCCACCACTCTACCCCTCCACCACTCTACCCCTCCACCACCCCCTCCACCACTCTACCCCTCTCCCCTCCACCCTCTACTCTACCCCTCCCCCTACCCCTCCCCACTCTACCCCTCCCACTCTACCCCTCCACCACCCCTCCACCCTCTACCCCTCTACCCCTCCACCATTCTACCCCTACTCTACCCCTCCACCACTCTCTTCCCTCCACCCCTCCACCACTCCACCCCTTCATTCTCTATTCTTCACCCTCCGCCCATAATCCTCCTCCCCCACACCCCTCCACCCACCTTTCACCCACCTCCTCACAGTAAAATCCACCTTCCACCTCCACCCTCCTCCTCCACCTTTCAACTCTCCACCTCCACCCTCCACCTCCCCTCCACCCCTCCACCCCTCCACCCTCCACCTCCTCCCTCCACCTCTCCTCCACCCCTCCACCCCTCCACCCTCCACCCCTCCACCCCTCTACCCCTCCACCCTCCCTCCACCCCTCCACCCTTCTTGGCGAGGTTCGTGATGGGTGATCAAGTCCCTTGAGAGTCGTTCAAGAAATTAAGGTGATTGTCCTATTGAACTTGGTGGACGTCGGGGCCAGATTAGAAGGACAATTTCTAAGCGTTGAATCTGAAAACGGATTTTCATTCAGACGGACACGCGAGCACTTGGCTGAGAGAGGAGGAAGGAAAGGGAGGGAGGAGAAGAGAGGAAGGAGAGGAGGAGTGGAAGAGGTGACTATACACTGACAGCTAATAACCCAGGTTATTCTGGTGGCGTGGGGAAAGGGGAGAGGGGGAGGGGAAGGAGGTGGGGAGGAGGAAGGAGAATGTAGAAGGTTGAAGTAGGAGTTAATGAGGTAGGGAAGAGTGGTAGATGGAGGGGTGGTGGTAGAGGTGAGGAGGAGGGAAGTTAGGTGGATGAGTTAAATAGGGAGACTGGGAGGAAGGGAAGGAGGGGGGAGAGGTGAGAGTTTGAAAGGAGAGTTGAACAGGGAGAGAGAGTGAAAGAAAGGGGGGGTAGGGGTGGTAGAAAAATGTCTGGTGGAGGAGGTGGGGAGCTAACAAGGGGGAAAAGGAACAGGGGATGAGAGTGGGGAGAGAGTTGGGGAGACAGAGTGAGAGTGGAAGTGGGAGAGAGTTGGAGAGGGTAAAAAAATGACGAAGGGGAGAGAAAGTGATAGATATGAGGAAAGAGTTTATAAAAGTCTTCTCCCCTCCCCTCCCCTCTCCTCTCCCCCTCTCCCCTCTCTCCCTCTGAGCATTGACCTCTCGCAACTTAACACACCATTGCAATGACTTTATGCAACTACCATTATCTTAGAATAATGGCTTGCAACCTCTTCTTAGTCAGGCTGCACCGATCAATAGCCGAGTGTGAAGGATAGGTGGCGGAGAGACGGATTGGTGACGGATGGGTGACGGATAGGTGATAGATGGATAGATGATAGAAAGATATAGATAGACTCTCCATGAACGGTCGTACGTCACAAACAATACTAATGACTATTTTGTTGCATTACTTAAAAATCAAGGTTGTTATGGTTCATGGTTGTTTCAGGTCATGGTTGTTTCAGGTCATAGTTGTTTCAGGTCATGGTTGTTTCAGGTCATGGTTGTTCAAAATCATGGTTACCAAAATCCATGATAGTCCTAAGCCAGGGTAATTCTAAACCATGGTAGTTCTATAAGCCATCGCAATTCTAATCTACGGTAGTACTAAGCCATGATAGATCTAAGCCATGGTAATTCAACTCTATGGCATTTCTAAACAATGGAAAGTAGTAAGAAGTACCATCTCTCCCCCCCACCCCTCTCCCCATCACCATCAAGGTGGTCGGGGTGAGCACCACTAACCCTTCCTAACCCCCTGTAATAGTGAGCGGTGATTCCCGGGTCGCGGGGCGTAACACGGAATAGAAGAAAAGAATTAGAATTGATTTTCAAGCATTTGCCTTCAAGTTGGATAATTTAATCGCCCTAACTCACGCGACCAAGTCAGGAATGCTGTTATATCGTCTGTCTCTGTGTGAGTCTTTTTTACACCAGGATGGCTTGTAATGTTATGTTATTGTGCAGTTCATCAACATCGGGTATAGGGGCGCACCATGTGGGTTATTGTAATGAATTTGTTATTTTATGTTATTGTGCAGTTCATCAACATCGGGTATAGGGGCGCACCATGTGGGTTATTGTAATGAATTTATTTTATGTTATTGTGTGGTGCATCAACATTGGGTATACGGGGAAACACCAGGGGAGTTTTTGTAATGAGTTTGTAATATAATTTTGTAATTGACAGGTGAGTTTTTCTGGAGGGCGAAATTTTGGTGATATCGTGAAAATTGTAGTGAATTGTAATGTTGTTATTGAGTAATTCAACACCAAGAACGGAAAAAATAACTTCAGGTGAGATTTTGTAATGGATGTATAATGTGATGTTTTTATCTAGTTCAACATCAGGGAGGGGAAAATACATGGTGTATTTGGGAATGTATTTTAACATAGTCTTGCCTTTTTTACTTTTAACACCATAACACCAAATTTAATATAATACCAGAAGAGTTTTAGAGTGAATCCATAATGCTAACTTATTCTTCACTTCACAACACAATGACGACAAAATATACACCACTTGGCTTCTGTAATGAATTTATAAAAAAGTAACATTACCTCATTGTTCTGAATACCACAACACTACACTTGAGAACAATTCCAAATGGGTGTTTTTTTATTGAAAGTGTAATGCAGTGTAATGTTTCGACGTCATTCTCTAAAACATTACACCCCAAATTTTCACAATACCACCTGAATATTACAAAGAATTTCACAATGTTTTGCTACCGAGCTGCTTTATGGAGTAGAACGCCAAGACAGTGAGGATATAACACCCGAAAATTGCTGTGAATCCGTAATGTAATGTTGTTCTAAATTTACAGAGGGGAGGAAGGCTTCACACAGGTGATAAAAATGTATTAATGATGTCTCGTACAGGTAGAATGGCCAGGTGGAGAATACATGGAGGTGTTGGTGGTGAGGGAGATAGCAGACGACTAAGCACAAGACATGAGAGAGAGAGAGAGAGAGAGAGAGAGAGAGAGAGAGAGAGAGAGCCAAAACAACGACCCACTATTACAATCTATAAAACACAACAGATAACAAAGTGTTCTCTGAGTAACGATGTGTACAGATCCTTCCTCAAGCTGAAGTCTGCAAGAGATTCCTGATGATAACATGGTATATTAATCCCTTTATTAGAACAATGAGCTGACGATGTGTGTGTGTGTGTGTGTGTGTGTGTGTGTGTGGTAGGGTGTTGATGTGTGTGTGTGTGTGTGAACGTCTTAGAACACACAAGTCGATCAAGGAAGTAGGAAGAGAAGGAGGGATGAATCATGTGATAAATTATGTATGCAGAGAATCTGAATATAGAAGAATAGTGAAATAGGGAACGATACGAAGAATGACGACTGAATAAAGTGAATAAGAAACGCGTAATCTGAATAAAGAGTAATAGTGAAATAAGGGACAATAATAATGAGAAATATAAGAAAACAAAACTCAAGCCAGGTGTGTGTGTGTGAGTTTGTAATAGCCAGGTGTGTTAATAATAACAAGGTGGGTGTTAATAGTACCCAGGTGTGTGTTAATAATAGCCAAGTGTGTGTTAGAAATCGCCTGGTTTATGTAAGCAATAACCAGGTGTATGTAAACAATATCCAGGTGTGTAAACAAAAACCACGTGTGTGTAAATAATAGCCTGGTGTGTAAAAAATAGCCAGGTATATGTAAACAGTAGGTAGGTGTGTGTAAACAATAGATAGGTGTGAAAACTATAGCCGGGTGTGTAAAAAATAGCCAAACGTGTAAGCAATACCCAGGTGCATATAAACAATAGTCCAATGTGTGTAAACAGCAGCCAGGTGTGTGCAAACAATATCCAGGTGTGTGTAAGCAATAGCCAGATGTATGTAAACATTAACCAGGTGCGTGTAAGCAATAGTCAAGTGTGTAAAAAATAGAGTAGATTCGACCAGGATGTCAGTATGGTCGAGTTGATACTAAATTCGACCAGATGAGAATAGCTGCCACATACGAAATCCGGATTACCGAGGAATTCGTCAAAGATCGATATAAAAATTCGACCAGTCTGTCACCAGTTCGACCAAGGTGTAAGAGGTACACTCTAGACTCCTAAGTATCGACCAGAAACGACCAAGGTATCACTAAAATCGACCTAAAACGAACAAAGGGTCCTTAAAATCGACCAGGTACGACCACTAAGTACAATAAAATCGACCAAGAGTGCAATAAACTGTCGATCAACTCATTATCGGAATCGACCAGACAGTCAATAGACCCCGAATATATAAGTAGGCGGCAGGATCAACCAGGAGGGTAATAAAGAGTCGACCAGTATCGACAAAGATGGCAATAAATCGACTAGTTTGTCACCAGTGTCGACCAGGAACGCATAAATCGACCACTTCGACGTCAAAAACGACAAAGAACGCAATGAGGCGACTTAAAGTTTGTCACCAGAATCGACCAGGCACGTAATAAGGAGTCGAGCAAGTCGTCATTAAGATCGACCTGCGGGTACACAACTACAGACAGATGGACAGGTCTGTCAGTTTGGTTTTGACAGTGAGGGACATGTTGCGTGTCTCTCTCTCTCTCTCTCTCTCTCTCTCTCTCTCTCTCTCTCTCTCAATGTTTCATCACTATCCACAACGTTATGTCAAATTAACCCCTTCGTTTGATATGGACGGCCAGCATCTGAATTACCGATAAGACATTCATTAACCAACAATGATCTTGTCTCTGACTTGCAAGACAAAAGAAATGTCTAATTCAACTTTAAACATCATTTAATATATTCATTAATGGCATCGAGCGATCACTTTGACAGCTGGATATATTCAGTCACTTCTCGAAACAAAAAAATCTGAAGAAGAAATTGTTGGTGTTAATATATAGTAAGATGGGTGTTTATTTTGTGTGAAGGGTGAGGGTAGTGTTGTTATTTATAAGGGGATCATATGAAGTTTAAGCACTCTAGGTTTCTTTCCTGTTGTAAGATTTAAACACTCATACGATAACCTAACCTAACCCCCCACCCCCACACTCACACACCACAAGCAGCAGCAACACTGCCTCTACCTTCCCCCCCCACTTTCACCCTCCCTTCTCTCCTCCTCCCGCTCTCTCTCCCCTGTCCTCTTACTCCTCACACCCTCCTCCTTCTCCCCAATCGTTCCTTCCCCATCCCTTTTCTCCTCCTTCCACCTCCTTTCCTTCTCCTCCTCTTCCCTCCACTCCCCCTCCCTCCTTCTTCCCTCCCTCCTACATCATCCTTCTCAAACTCTCTCATCTCTTCCCTTCCCTTTACCCCGACACCCTCTCACTCTCTCCCACGGTCCCCTTTCTCACCCCTCCCCTTCCCTCTTTCTCCCTCCTTCCTTCTACCTTCTCTCTCCATTTTCCCACAACCCTCCTTTTTCCCCTTTTTCTCCCTTCCCTTCTACCCTCTCCTCACTCTCCTCTTTCCCACAACCCCTCCCCCTCCTCTTCCCCTTTCCTTCCCTTTCCTCTTACCTACTCCCTTCCTCCCACTCTCCCTTTTCCCGCAGCCCCTCTTTTTCCTGTTCCCTCTTTCCCTCTCTTCCCTCTTACCCTCTACACCCTCTCCCTTCCCCTCCCTCTCACGTCTAACATCAGTCACCCCCCTCGTGTCTTAATCACAACATCGCCAAACCTGAACCTCGAGTAGAGAGAATCAATACACATTTACACAGCGGACTCAACACTGGAGGAGGAGTAATAGCAACGCCGCCAAGATTAACGATAGCCAGGCGAACATATACGGCAGTAGAAGCAGAAGCCAGCTCTCGTTCGCTCGATAAACACACCTCTTTGTATTGTTGATTGGGGGGAGGTTAGTAAGGTATAATGTTGAAGGTTGATTGAGTTGGTGGAGGTGTATGGTGTATAATGTTTGAGAGATTACCACGAACAGGAGAGCTAATTTGTCTATGTATTATAAAGTTGATCTGAATTAATTACACTTAACTACACTTAAGTTAATATACTATCATCAAACTATAATCAGAGCTAATTTAATCTAACCTAACCAACTAGAATTAACCTTCGTTATATCATAAACTAATTCAAACCTAACCTAAATTAACCAAACATAACGAAACCAAATTTAACCTATTCTGACCTAACCTAACCTAACCTAACCTAATGTAGGACCCACACAGGTGAGACTTGTTATTACAGCTGGTTAAACCTGAGAAGATGAGGGAGGAGGAGAGAAGAAGTAGAGGTAGGAAGATAAAAGAGGGGGGGAGGGGATAAGGAGAAAGACGGTAGAAGAAAAATGATGGAAGAGGAGGAGCAAGGGAACGGAAAAGGGAAAATGAGGAGGAATGGAGAGGAGAAGAAGGAGGAAGCTAAGGTATGGAAGGAGGACGATAAAAGGGGGCGGAGAAGAAGGAGGAAGAGGTAGAGGAGTAGAAGAAGGAGAAGGAGAAGTAGTAGAAGAAGTAATAGGATGAAGAAAAGGAGGAGAAAGAGAAGAGGAGTAGGAGGAAAAGAAGTAGAAGTGGGAGGAGGAGAATTAAAATTAGTAGAAGGATGAGGAGAAGGAGGAGGAATGGGTGGAGAAGGAAGAGAAGGAGGAAGGTGTACCCCCCCCCTACACCTAACCACTCTACCATGCATACCTCAGTCACCACACACAAATACACCCGGTAGGAGCTATACATCACCTTGAAAGGTTTTGTGTAATGATGAATAGTATTTGTAATAGTGGTGGAAATAATTCACACAACAAACAACAATAGCCACGAGAAGCTTAATAACGATTTGAATTAAATTATACAATCACTTTTTTGTTGTTGCTGTTGTTGTTTTTGTTGTTGTAGTGGTGTTATGTTCATTTATTGCACCCTGTCGTTTGTTACTACACAGTGTGAGTGTTTGTTAAGTAGGTGGATTAGAACACCTGGTAGGATAGCGTGTAAATAAACGTCAGCTGTTCCATGATAACAATAAGACGCATCAGCTGATCCACAATAACATACATCAGCTGATCCACAATTACAATAAAACAAAGGTGGGTGAATAAGAATTGATCCTCGTATACATTATAATATTAAGAGCTATACTAAGAAAAAAAATTTCCCTCATACCCTAAGAGCGAAAAATCATCCATCAGTGAGATCAGGAAAGGTGCACACCTCACTAACTAAACCATTCGAGTAGATTACGTTGACAAAGTATGATAGACTGTACACAAAAGAATATATTTACTTCTAATAAGAACTCAACCATTTGGTGTTGTTTAACCCGATAAATAATGAAAAACAAAACAAAACAGGAAAATAATGTAATAAAAAATTTAAAGAATCTAATGACATTGATATTACTATGAAACGAGTTAGGTAACGATTGCGGTTACTTGTTAGTGTGGTTAATATGTTTTCATCACAGGTTGAGTCCACGAGTTCGATCTAATATAACCTACCGCTGTGTCGTCTCTGTCCCGTGAAGCTCATTGTCCTCCGTAACACTCTCTTTGTTGAGGAATATTTTGTCTTCCTTGATAGTAATGGCGAACGAGAACGTTAACCCTGGTAGGAAAATGGATCAATTCAATAGAGAGTATGAATGATGGTGCTTAACCCCTTGAGTATGGTGCCAACCCCTTGAGTATGGTGCCAACCCCTTGGTGCCAACCCCTTGAGTGCCAACCCCTTGAGTATGGTGCCAACCCCTTGAGTATGGTGCCAACCCCTTGAGTATGGTGCCAATCACTTGTGTATGGTGCCAACCTCTTGAGTACGGTGCCAATCCCTTGTGTACGGTGCCAATCCATTGTGTATGGTGCCAATCCCTTGTGTACGGTGCCAATCTCTTGTGTATGGTGCCAACCCATTGTGTACGGTGCCAAGCCCTTGTGTACGGTGCCAATCCCTTGAGTATGGTGCCAACCCCTTGAGTATGGTGCCAACCTCTTGAGTATGGTGCCAACCCCTTGAGTATGATATTTTAACCCTCGAGTATGGTGAATTAACCCCTTTGAGTATGATGACTTAACCCCTTGAATACGATGACTTAATCCCTTTGAGTACGATGACTTAATTCCTTTGAGTACGGTGACTTAACCCCCTAGAGTATGATACCATAGCCTCTTGAGTACGATTTGTGTTTGGACGGTAAGTACACATGGAGGACACATATGAATGACAGGTGCACATAAAGAACATATAAACACGAATTACAAATACACACGATTGACAGGTACACACGAACATCAGATTCACACGAAAATCAGGTGCACACGAATGACAAGTGCACACGATAGGTATACACGAATGGCAGGTGTGTACTAATAACAGGCACATACGAAAGACGTGACGCACACACGAATATTTGGCACACACGAATGACAGTTACCTACTAATGACAGATGAGCCACACAGACAGGGAACAAGACAGAGGCACAAGAGCACCTGGTGACGGTCTGATTGTTAGTAAATGGACCACTTTAGCCCGGCCATCGATCAGCTGACCACCTCAATTGGTCCTCATTACACCTGTGATTAAAGGCTCGGGGGCCCCTGGCATTATTCCTGGCACGCTAAATTAAGAGGGGTCACGGTGGCACTCTTAACGGCTCCCCACACGCTGGTTTGATGAGGCTCTAACTCCCAGGGTGCTAAGGCTTCAATAGAGCATAGATTGGCCCATCATGGCTTCAAGCAGAGGGTAGATTGGTCTATCATGGCTTCAAGCAGAGGGTAGATTGGTCTATCATGGCTTCAACAGAGGGTAGATTGGTCTATCATGGCTTCAACAGAGGGTAGAATGGTCTATCATGGCTTCAAACAGAGGGTAGGTTTGTCTATCATGGCTTCAACAGAGGGTAGATTGGTCTATCATGGCTTCAAACAGAGGGTAGAATGGTCTATCATGGCTTCAAACAGAGGGTAGATTGGTCTATAATGGCTTCAAGCAGAGGGTAGATTGGTCTATAATGGCTTCAACAGAGGGTAGAATGGTCTATCATGGCTTCAAACAGAGGGTAGAATGGTCTATAATGGCTTCAAACAGATGGTAGATTGGTCTATCATGGCTTCAAACAGAGGGTAGATTGGTCTATCATGGCTTCAAACAGAGGGTAGGTTGGTACATCAAGGTTTCAAAGGATAGATTGATCCATCAAGGCTTCAGAGGGTAGATTGGTTCATCAAGGCTTCAAAAATTCTTAGTTAAGCTTCATACACCCTTAGATTGGTTTATCAAGCTTCATATATCCTTAAACAAGACAGGGAGATGAGACACCATGAAGAAAAATGCACACTCTCATTAAAGGATTAAGTTACCAGATTAGGTTAAGATTTCCCAAGAGAGAGACTAAGTTTGTTGACATTCCCGTTGTTGCAGTGGACAGTGATAGTCATCCCGGCCGCTAGAATACCCAAGTCGCTACAGAACATCCAAATGTTCCTGTTTGACCATAAACACACAGAGGTAATTTATCATCTGTTTCCGTCTTTAGTTCACAGCTGATTGACTTTGTTTACAAATGACATGAGGTGCCATCTGACATCCGGGAGAGACACTAGTTGTTGACGCCAATACGGTGTTCCAACCTTTGTTCCTTGGCAAATAGGATAATCAATTGTTATCACTCCTTTATATTACTGTTCAAAAGCTCAAAAGTTGTATTTAGAGGTTATGTATCGTAAACGTGTGGCTGTGTCTACAAGATGGCTGCCGCATAATGGGACAGATTCAGTAATGCATTGAACGTTCTGAGTTGCCACACACACACACACACGTACACACACACGCACACACACACACAAACACACACACTCACACACACACACACACACACACACACACACACACACGTATAGTACAAACACCAATCAACAATTACTCCCTCGCTAGATATATACTCACCCCCATTTAAAAAGGACATGAATAAATAAATACAAAATAAACAACACATATAATTGAAAATAAACAGAATGTAAATGAAAAATGAATAAAATATGAAATATAAAATGAACAATGAAAGATATCAATGTAATATAGATACGAAGTTAAATGAAATATTCTTTAACACTTGATTGATGTGAACAATAAATGCGGTCTGGTTGTAGTTGTTGTTATGCTGGAGGCGAGATGAACACAACACACGGACACAAACTTTATTACTAACACGATAACTGGAATTTATTTGAGTTTATTTGTATTTATTTTTTTTTTTTGGGGGGGGGGGGGTGACGTATAGGTAAGTGAATATTAATGTTGGTTAGGTTTGGTTAGATTGGTAAGAGGTGTTCATAAAGGGGGTATGATCTCTCTCTCTCTCTCTCTCTCTCTCTCTCTCTCTCTCCGTTACTTCTGGTCCAGCTGACACAATCAAATACTAAAGTACCTCTGTCATTAATCCTTTACGTACACTTAAGTATTTCCTAAGTAATATGACATCCAAACAGTCTATGAAGACTCGATGATTTGATATATATTTTTTTCTAAATCATTCGTATGATTGTGTACTTCTACTGTACTGTATGTACTAATGAAGCGAGCCCTTGAGAAGCTTTTATCTTCATACTACAAAGAGGTTAAGAGCAATACAGTGCCTCTGGTGAGTCGAGATAAAATATTGGAACCTGCGATCAGCTGACAAAATGTAAACATTGGAGCGAGCGGTGCAGGCAATATTCATTACCCGCTCACACACACAAACACAGCCAAGACTGTTTTAATCAATTGCTTACACACCCGTAATTAGTGGGTAGCTCACTGCTATTAGCCCCACCAGCCGTTTCTCATGAGGTGATGGAAAGCTCATAGAAAGAAGGCGTGGCTGTGATTTATGCCATTTACGTCAAACAATAGGCTAATTGGCAACTCTTACTTGTAAACAAAATGTGCGGGGTTCGAGTGGTAGATTAAAACACCTTAATTTACCGGGTTATTTGACCGTGGATATTCCTTAATTATGAAAGAATATGGACGAATTATTACAAAATATATTAAGACAACTCCGACAAGAATTAAATAAAACTAAAAATCATAAGAACAGGGAAGAGCATTAGTCAATTCCCGACAGACACCATTCAGAGGAATTAACGAAGCAAAAACTAATATGATTATCGTCAAGAATTATAATTACTATTTAAAGCGTTCTTATTGAGGCCACGTTCAGTCTACTGGTAATAACACTTAGTAGACAATAGTACAAGTGACGTCACAATGTACGAACAAAGCACAACTGATAGTACACAGTAGCAACCTTAAAGTCATAATGTGATCACCTGAATATTAGACACCCCAGCTTATTTCACCTGTACTTTAAATACCCTAATGTTACCTGGGGTTAGGTTAGGTTAGGTTAGGTTAGGTTAGGTTAGGTTAGGTTAGGTTAGGTTAGGTTAGGTTAGTTAATTATCAGGGAAAATAAGCTAGGGTGTCTAATCCTTAGGTAATCCAAATAATTTACGAGCATATAACACAAGACAACAGAAAATAGTACACAATGAACTAACATGTACTGTACTAAAGTATTACATCTCGTAGTACAAAGTTACACACACCTGGATCAATAATATACTAATATAACACAATATGTAGTACAGCATAGCACACCTCAGGTCATAATGTACTAATGTTATACTCTAATTAGCACATTATAGTACACCTAGCTGTGTATTTGTACCTGAGTAACACACGTGTACGCCTGTTAGTACAGAGGAACCTGTATTAACACACCCAACTGTATATTCTAACTAGTGTATTAAACCATACAACATAATACAGCAGAATTACTTTTTAAACAAGTACAAAATGCATGAAAATTGAAATACAATATAGTACAGTACACACCAAAATACAGATAACCCGGAAAATACAGCCAGGCGTAAGTTAAGATACATAACAACTCAATCTTTATACACCGGAATACAGAAAACATTTAAAATACAGTTAAATGCAGGTAAACCCCCTAAATACAAGACACACTAGAATACAGCATGACCTTTATATAACAGTCAGACGTGGGTACATAAACCTCAAAACACCATCCAATACAGAACAATTCACCAAAATACATAAATGACTCACTAAAATTCATAATTATTCCCTAAAATACATAAATATCCCCATAAAATACAGAAATTCCTTTAAATTTCAGAAATATCCCTAAAATATAATAATATACCCCTAAGATACAGGAATACACCCTTGGAATACAGAAATAGCCCCTTAAAATACAGGAATACACACCAAATAATCCAAAAATACCCCTAAAATACAATAATACACCCTTAGAATACAAAAATACCTCCTAAAATACAGTAATACACCCTTAAATACAGAAATATCCCCTTAAAATACAGTCAAACAAAGGTTCACAAAACACATGACAACAGAATTCACCCTAACTTGTGATGTAGTCAGACAGGCTTTCCCATCATTGCGTTAAAAATCCGCTTTGTTCTGTCCAGCCAAATAGCTGTCATATTAGTGTGTGTTTTTTTTTAGAGGAGGAGGTAGGGGGAAGAGTGGATGAGAGGGTGGGGAAGAAGAGGAGGGATAGAGGAGGAGGGGGTGGTTTGGGAAGAGAAGGGGTGATAGAGGGATGGGTGGGAGGTGGAGGGGTGATAGAAGGGTAGGTGGAGAAGAGGGGAGGGGTTAGTCTGGTGTGATATTTTTTTTTACATAATTATTATTTTTGTTTAATTCAGATCTAACAACAGATGTAAACATGTAAGTAAAAGTTGGTTTTGTTTTGATTAGGTATACGTTCTCTCTCTCTCTCTCTCTCTCTCTCTCTCTCTCTCTCTCTCTCTCTCTCTCTCTCTCTCTCTATCTAGTAAATATATTTAACCGAAAAAGAAAAACATTTACCTTGTACTGTATATAATTAGTTAAGAGATATCACTCCCACCTACCCTTATTACTCGTCCCTTACTACTACTAAAAATAATACTCGTTTAATGCAAATATATGCAAATTAGTCTCCAAATATACTGAGTAAATTAATTAATTGTTATTATCCAAATAAGTAAATCTTTTTCTATTTTTATTTATTTATTTATTTATTTGCGGGAGGGGGGGGGGGCTGGGTGTACGTAGTTTGTCGACTATCCGCCAATTTGATTTGACTGAAGGTGTTGTTAGTGTATGAGGGAGTGCACCATCGCTCAGTGTCGTGTGATAAAGTGTATTTTCAATTGGTGATTTGAGGTTTAATGTCAAGATTTTTGCCAAGTAGATTAGGATGGTAACTGGTTTAATGGGTTGCAGTCTATTGGCCTTAACCTAACCTAACCTAACCTAACCTAACCTAACCTAACCTAACCTAACCTTTAGCAACGTAATGAGTGAACTTAAGTAAATGTTCTTGTATGTAGTTTAGCTTTAGCTTTGTTTTGTCTACCGTCAGAAATAAACAGACATTAACCAAAAAATATCGAGAACAATAATATATATTTTTGTTCGTAAATGAAAATTAAAACTTTCTTTATTTGTCAGGTAATTATATTAAGCAGGCGTCGCTATATTTAACGATTGCCTAATGTTATTTTTTTAATTGTACTTTGGTTGGTGCTTTTCCTGTTAATGGATATTATTTTGATTTTTTTCAGCCCATACTCGAACGCTATGCCTGGATGTATACAAAAACAATGCGACATCGTCCCACCCCTTGCTTCCCTCCCTCCCTCCCCCGCCTCGTCCCGATCCCCTCCCCCGTGATGGCCGCGGCGTACCGGAGAGCTCCTGATAATAGCTCTAATGGAAGCATAATGTCTCAATTATATATCAAAGGGCTCGGTAATAGCCTGTTCAATAAGCCTCGGCTGCTACCTCCCCCCGCCGCGGCCGCCGCAGTAGGGTAAATATTGGATCACCCGGACACTACAGCACAGTTCTCCAGGCTATCCGAACACTGCCTACTACGTTATTACTTACGTCACCACTTACGTCACCACTTATGTCACCACTTACGTCACCACTTATGTCACCATCTACACCACCACAGGTTCCAATAATATTCCATTACGTGCTGTGATGATTGGAGGATGAATTCATTGATGCCATCTATATTTTACCAAGTCTTTTGATGAATTTGAGGTAATTTTATTCCCAGCTCTTGGCCTTAGAGGTACCACATTTTCTAATCAACTTCTTTATATTTTTAAGAGTACAATCATTTCTGCTGTTAATTTTGTAGGTTCTTATAAATCGTTCTCGTCAACCCATGAGGACAGAAGCGTATCATCAAAGTAATAAGTGAAGGAGTAAATTATTAAGTACTTTTGTTATATATAGCCATTTACTTATTCCGTATCTGAGAACGATGATAGTTACCTAGTTAGCTGCCTTAATACGTCATATAAATAATAATCTCAGAGGAAAATTGACGATGGAATTTTTTCATGAGTTCAGTTCCATTGTTCAGGAGTAGTTTTAGCAGGAATTGTTCACTGATGTTTTGTTCATTAAGTTATTGCCTTTGTAAGACCACGTGTGGGCTTTTGTTTTGATCATTCTTCGTCTGTCTGTCTCTCCTCCTACTCCCTTCATTTTATTAACTTATCTTGAAGACTCTCTCTCTCTCTCTCTCTCTCTCTCTCTCTCTCTCTCTCTCTCTCTCTCCATACCCCGATAAAAACACTCACAGAAAATCAATAAAGATAATGAAACGTTTCCCC
>NW_024719778.1:282500-305000 GCF_018991925.1 Homarus americanus | reverse complement strand
TTCGTCATATTTGCGTCCCATTAATCATGAAAATACGTGAATATCATTATCCACTCTACTGTAATAAAGGCTTGCTGAAATTATGTTTAGTAATATATTATGTAAAGTGATTCTCTCGTTTTCTTTCTATCCCCTCTCTCTCTCTCTCTGTTTTTCTCTCTATATCTCTCTCTTTCCTCATTATGATAAATTTCTTACTCTTTATTTCTGTCTTTCTTTTCTTTTCCTTCTTTTCTATCTCTTTTTCTCTATTTCTAGTTATTTCCTCATTATGACATACCTTTCACCCCCACCCCCCTCTCTCTCTGTGTTTACAATCATCCATACATCACGAAGACAAAAAATGAGGATAATATTGACACCTGTCACTAATACCCAGAAGCGTTATGTCAAATATTCCGGTTAATATTGTGGACAAACGTTACCAGAGACTGACTGCCCTGAGAGGTGAAGACAGACCAGTGTAAGCGAACGTTTCCAGCAACTACCTCTAAAAATGCGTGTCTAGTGAAAATATTTAGTAAACGTTTCCTGTGAATAACCTTGAGCAAATGTTAAGGAAAATACCATAAGCAAATGTTTCTAGAAAATTCCACGAAGAAACGTTTCTGTCAGTGTCTTGAATATTTTTTCGGTGCTTTTGAACAAACGTTTCCGATGACAGAAAAGCTGATAATATCAATGGGAGCAAATGTTCTGAGTAAATGTTTCCAGCGAATGCCATGAGCAAACGCTTCTGACGAAAAACAAGAACAAAGGCGCAACCAGTAAATGCAAGATTCATGAAGCTAATGACTCCGGAAGAGCTTCGAGGGGGGTAGAAAGAGGGGGTGGAGGGGTTGGAAGGTAGAGAGGAAGGGGCGGGAAATGGCAGGAGGACGGAAAGGTGGATGGGTGGATGGGTGGATAGGTGATAGGAGAAGGGATAAGGGTGAAGGGGATGGATGTGAAAGGGGAGGATGGAAGGGTTTAAGGGTAGAAGGGAGAGGGTGGAAAGATGAGGGTTGGGACAAGGAGGACTTGGGGTAGAGGGTTGGGATATGAGAAGGGGAAGGGTTAGAGTTAGGGGTGATGAGGAAGTGATGGGGGTGCTAGAAAAATGGTAGTAGAAAGGGGTCGGGGGTGGTAGGAAAGGGTCAGAGAGAGGGTAGGAAGGGGTCAGGAAGGGGTAGGAAGTGATCGGGGGCAGAAAGGGGTCGGGGAGGGGGTGGTAGGAAGGGGGGCAGAGAGGGTAGGAAGGGGTCAGGAAGGGTAGGAAGGGATCGAGGGGTAGAAAGGGGTCGGGGTGGTAGAAAGAGGTCGGGGTGGTTAGAAAGGGATCGGGGGTAGGAAGGGTCGGGAAGGGACGGGGGTTAATAGAAAACATATCACCCTTTCGCTGAACAAAGTGAACGCTGGAACTCATCTTATATTCTTAGTGTTAATCTAACTCATAAGACCACATTGTTCTCCCTATTGACTCAAGTCATTTAACGAGGGTAAGTCAACAGAGACCTGGCGCTGGTGTGTGTGTGTGTGTGTGTGTGTGTGTGTGTGTGTGTGTGTGGGTGTGTGTGTGTGTGTGTGTGTGTGGGTGTGTGTGTGTGTGTGTTGTGTGTGTGTGTGTGTGTTGTGTTGTGTGTGTGTGTGTGTGTGTTGTGTGTGTGTGTAAAATATAATAATAAACGGTTTATTAATAGAGTGCAGCCGTGGCTGAAAATATACAGACTTACATTTGATTTAGACATAATGATATAATATGCATTGAATACATTTACAGGGCTGTGCAGTACAAATCAGGAGTTGTTTATTATTTTAACAATAGATGGGATGGTGCTGTTCTTATATCTATCGGTGCGGGCTCTATGGGCTGAATTTGTTGTAGTGGCGGACTGCGCGAGTTGGGTGGGGGCTGCAGGTGGCAGGAGGTGGCGATGGCGAGGGTGGTGCAGTAGTCCACGGCCAAACCTTTCCAGTGCTTGGTGGTGGAGGTCACTGAGGGATGGCATTTCCAGGGTGGAGAGAGCGTTGGTGTAGCCGGAGTATTCTGCGCCGAGCATGATTCTGCAGGCCCTTTTCTGTACCTTCTCTAGCTGACGTTGTTGGGTGGAGTTGAGAGAAGACGACCAGGCTGGTGACGTAGTAGCTGAGTTTATTCATGCTAGGAGATGATTCTCAGGCTTTGTACTCTTCTCAGAAGGATGCGGTTGGGTGGAGCGAGAGAAGACGACCAGGCTGGGTACCGTTAGTTTGAGAATAAAGGCGTTGTAGATGGTCCTCAGCTCTGGCGGTGGGTGTCCCAAGTGACCTAAGCCTCGTAAATGTAGAGACGGTACGAGGCTGCCTTGACTGTGTTATTTACATGGCCTTCCAGTCAAGTTTGTTGTCTATAGTTACACCCAGGAGTTTGGCAGACTGCACCAGCTGGAGAGGATGGGCACCCACTGTGACTGCTGGAGCTTGCACTGGAGTGGTGGCGGTATTGATGTGCATGACTACGGTTTTGGTGTGGTTGATGGTGACCTTGTTCTCTCCGTAGTCCATGCCTGTAGCCTGTCCAGGGTGCCTGGAGCGATGAGTAGTCTGGTGCGGTGTTGTCCACTGAAACCCCACAGTGTGCAGTCATCCACGTGCTTCCACCTGTGAGGAGGTCCGATAGAGCGTCGTTCAAGATGAGGAAGCACAGTGGTCCCATCTGTCCCCTGGGGAACACCGCAGGTGAGGTGTTGAATGTAGAGATCAAGCCCTGATACCTCACTGCTTGGCGACGTCCACTCAAGAAATCAGTGAGCCATGAGACCAGGTTGGTGGGCAGCCCTAGTGTAATAGCCTTGTTGATAACAGTGCAGTGATCAACAAGGTCAAAGGCCTTCCTGAAGTCCACAAGGGCAACGGCCAGTGATGTCTTACGTTTCTGCAAAGTTTGTGCAGAAAACCCAGAAAGCTCACTCAAGAAAGGATGTAGAGGAGGTCCTCATATTGCCAAATTGATAAAATCATGGCTCACCGATAGAACGCAGAGGGTCAGCGGTAGATGGTGTTAAATCTGAGTGGGGCTGTGTATAGTGGGTTCCCCAGTATTAGCCCACTCTTGTTCATAATCTACATAAACGATTTAGATACTGGGATCAGCAGTGACATAAGAAAGTTTGCGGATGACACCAAAATAGGGCGGAATTAATTCAGGGCAGGATGCAAATGCCTGGGGCTGGTCATGGAGACACCAGGTGGTGTGGTAACTCGCTCCGGGTGTTAATATGAAGGACCTCACGTGGTCATGGGGACACCGGGTGGTGGTGTTCACGTGGTGCAGTAACTCGTCTCGGGTGTTGATATGAAGGACCTCACGTGGTCATGGGGACACCGGGTGATCTGGGGTTGTGTCACAGTACCCCACCCTACTGTGTGGTGTTGTGTTATTGAAGTCAGTGTGAAGCCGACCCACTGTTGTTCCCAGGGTGGACTGATTAGTACCTTGTCAGAATATGGCGGCCAGTTCCCAGGATGCTTATCTCACTGGTGGGTCACGGCTCACTGGTACTGTCAGTGGAATCACTGGTTTAAACACTGTTCATCACTGTTCATCACTGGTCCCACTTCTTTTCCCGAAACGAAATTGTCACTTTTGATTATGTTGATATCCCGGTGGTGAGGATGGGTCGGGGAGAGGGACTTGGGGAATGGGCCGAACATTGGCCAAGGCGGGGCAGCTGCTCAGCAGGAGCAGCGCCTGAATAGGTCTTGACCCTGCGGTGGTCAGGATGTGTGTGTGTGTTTTCAGTATGTTTACTATGTTTATGTGTTTCTTGCAACCTAACCTAACCTAACCTAACGAAAATCATAAGTATGAAAATCCAGTTCTGGGTCCAGGGGTATAGTTTGACCTGCCCACCCCCTCCCTCCCTCCCTCCCTCCCTCCCTCCCTCCCCATTACGACGAGTGTAGTGGACCTGAACGCGCTGATGGGAGTTCTTGGCGGGAGTTCGGGAGTTCTCTCTTTCACAGGAACAACTTTTCGAACCCCTGACACAAGGAGGGTGTTTGTTGGGTCTGTTATAGTGTGTATTGAAGATAACATTCAACATGGCGACTATTATATCTCAGAGCACACACACACACACACACACACACACACACACACACACACACACTCATGCATACATACATACACACACACACACACACACACACACACACACACATTCATACACATTTATATACAAATACTCACACACACACACACACTCATGCATACATACATACATAGGCTACATACATACATAAACGCACACACACACACAGACAAACATTCATACACACACACACACTCATACATACATACATACATAAACACACACACACACACACACAGACAGACATTCATACACATATATACAAATACACACACGCAACACACACACATCATACATACACACATACACACACACACACACACACACACACACACACACACACACACACACACCACAGATGCGACGGGACAATTAGCCAGAGGAATTAAGTGGTCAGTAGAGGAGATAATAAAGAGGAATAAGAGCAAAAAAAAAAAGAGTAGCTAAAGAGTGTCCATCTGTGCCAGGGACGCGCGCCTCGGCCACGTGTCCGGCATCAGACAAGGGGATGAACTGACGCACGTGAAACCTCGGATTAACGCCTTCGATTCCTTCCGTTCTGTCCTGGCTTGGGCTTCGTTCTCTCCCCATACACTACCTTACGTGGTGAAACAGAGATACAATGTGATGTGATATATTAATGTATACTGGGTAATACAGGAATAACTAATCATCATGTAATCTTTGTACCTGTGTTTGTACCTGTATAAGAATCTGTACTCTTAATCCTTACGTGGGAAGGATTAATGAGTAAAACTAGATAAATCCTCTTCCGGTTAATAAGGATTAATGAATAATGTTAATTGGTAAAAGAGAAGGAGTGGAGAGTGGCAGTGACCGACATCTGGACGGGAATAGTCGAGGAATTATTAGAACGAAGTCAAGATAGCGGGGATTCGGAGGAGGATATCAGCTGATGGTGGTGGTGATGGCGGGGCGTGGCTGCCTCCTTCACGCCCCTCGTGTCGGTCACACCCCCTGCCTCCTCCTCCTCCTCCTCCTCCTCCTCTCTTTCTCCCTTCATGTTCTCCCTCCAACATTTCTCTCATCCCTTTTATTTTTCCTCTCACCCTTGCTCACTATCCCCCCTCTTATCCCCCCACCCTCATCTCCCCCCCTCCCTCTCCTCTCCTCTCCCTGGATCTACTGTCTCTTCCTCTCATTCACACTCTCCATCCTCTCTCATCTCTCACTCCTTCCTTCTCCCTCCTATACTATTTCTCTATAACTCTTTCTCTACGTTTGGGTATCCCTGTTCTCTTCCTTATTCCCTTCATTCTCCCTTTAGACTCTCTCTTCCCCCTACACTCCCTGGATTCTTTCTCTCTCCCTCTCTGTTTCTCTCTATCTCCCTGGTACTTTCTCTCCAGTTCACTTCCTCCCTCCCTAAGATTCATTAACCCTCCTTCCTCTCCTCTTCTTCTCCTGGTCTCCTTCTCCCTGTCAATCCTTCCTTCTTTTCGTGTGACCTCATTCTTTCCCCTCCCTTCATATCTCCCGCTACTGCAGTCTTCGTGAAATATCGCAGCCATTTTGATCTCTATCTTTGTGTCGTATCTCTAGTGAGTCATTTAGAGGCGTTTAAACCACTAGGATATATTTTTTTTTTGTACGTACGACCCTTTGGAAATCTTTGTGTCGTTTTAAGAGAATATTTTAAATGCGTTTTCTTATCTTCATTACGAGAAAAAAGTGACTTATGAAGATTTAAGAATCCGGTTAAATTCCTGTATGAGAAATGATTATATACACAATCATTGGAGAATCCGCTCCCAGAAGTGGCTGTTTTACCCTGTATGTTAACTGGTCATAGACAGACAGACAGACAGACAGATACCCATCATACACAGAACACACACACACACACACACACACACACACACACAAAATCGAGTCTGTTAATGGATGACAAGAGAGTAATTTGAGCAAATATGTGACAAAAATGTGTTTTTTATGTTTTTTAATTGTAGGGAAAAAGCCTTTTATCCTGTATTATGACGTTTTATTGTGTGTGTGTGTGTGTGTGTGTGTGTGTGTGTGTGTGTGTGTGTAATACAATCACCATCATAAAAACACCAGAGAAAGAATAATAAAAACCCAGACACAACGTTGATAAAAAAAAACCCACAGTCGACGCCATTCAAAACCCACCATCAAAGGTAATAATAACCCTAGTAAAAAAATCACATTCAACGCCATTAAAAACCAACAATAAACGCCATTAAACCCCCCTAAACCACCAAATTTACTCCCTGGCAACATAACACCGCCAACAGACCAACGAACCATCAGACACTGAACTGCATCGTTGATGTAACAAGCTCATCAGCCTGGCCTAAATGCCCCATTAAGCCTCTTAGGTAGTATTGCCGTCAGGATTATCGTCAGCACAGTTACCAGATACCCATGAACCACTAACCTCTTAATATTGTCTTAAGGTCCCCAGGTTATTTGTCCTTGTTTTCGATTTTAGTGGTTTTATTTATTTGTTTGTATTTGTTTATTATAAGTTAGAGGAATAGTTAGGAATATGTTAAGAGATTATGTGCTAAAGCCGGTCGATAACCCAAGGGGACACAGATATCATCATTGGTAATACAGTTTTACCCTCTAAACATATGGTTGAATGGGGGTCACATCGTTGCCAGAACCACATCAGTGTTTGTAAAGATCCATCTCTTTCTCTAGTTATTAAAACTCACATTACATAAATTCTACGATATCTACATTATAAGTTATCAATTGGTTATGTAGATTACTTGTAATGTAAAGAAAATAATGATAATTAAGTGTTAAAATGGCTAAATAGAGAAGAGGTGTTGAATCAAGTGGGTGTTGGCATCAGTGTGGCAGCGGCTGAGAGGGAGTGGTTAGCGCTTGTTGGTAATCCTCTCCATTGTGGCAACGCTGGCGGATTCAGACGTCTCTCATATGTTATAAATTGTTGTAGTGATGGTGGTGGTGGTAGTGGTAATGGTGATGATGCATACTCGGTGGTAGTAATGTGTAGTTGTTGTGATTGTTGTTGATGTGGTGGGGGTGATGTGTTGTTTATGGTGATGATGGTGGTAGTGGTGGTGGTACTGTTGATTGTAGTGAATTGTGGTGGTGCTGGTGGTGGTGGTACTGTTGATTGTAGTGTATTGTGGCGGTGGTGGTGGTACTGTTGATTGTAGTGAACTGTGGCGGTGATGGTGGTAGTGATAGTATTGTTGATTGTAGTGAATTGTGGTGGTGGTGGTGGTACTGTTGATTGTAGTGAACTGTGGTGGTGGTGGTGGTGGTGATAGTATTGTTGATTGTAGTGAATTGTGGTGGTGGTGGTGGTACTGTTGATTGTAGTGAATTGTGTGGTGGTGGTGGTATTGTTGATTGTAGTGAATTGTGGTGGTGGTGGTACTGTTGATTGTAGTGAATTGTGGTGCTGGTGGTGGGTGATAGTATTGTTGATTGTAGTGAATTGTGGTGGTGGTGGTGGTACTGTTGATTGTAGTGAATTGTGGTGGTGGTGGTGGTGGTGATAGTATTTTTGATTGTAGTGAATTGTGGTGGTGGTGGTGGTGGTGGTATTGTTGATTGTAGTGAATTGTGGTGGTGGTGGTGGTATTTATTTGTGTGTGTGTGTAGATTCTCAAACCAACATACAATGGCTAACACTCAAAATGGCCGACTTAAATTAAACCACAAAAACAATATAAAAATATAACAATAAATTTAAACTCTACCTTAATTAATTTTTGTTCACCTGAAGCAGAAAGGAAATTACGGCAAGGAATCTTATGTAAGATATTCATTACCTTAATTACATCTTCTCTAATTAGTTGTTAAATAAACGTGTATAATTAAGGTAGTCTCGGTATAATTAAATTTTTTTGGTATTTTTTGTGTTTTGTCGTATATAATCAGTTAAGTATTTTCACTTATAATAAACATCTATGGTAAGTACCTGGGCGTATCTGGACAGGTGGTTTGCGGTAATTGCCTTGTTCAGTATTTGTGTCGTTACCGTTGTCTGCGGAGGTGATGAGAGAGCCGGCAGCTGGTAGGGGTGGTCAGTGTTTTAAAGCCTGTGTGAGTGAACGGACATGTCAGGTTGCTAAGACGTGGCGAAGGAGGAGGTCAAGGTGGAGGTCGAGGTCGAGGTGGAGGTCAAGGTGGAGATGGAGGAGGACGTGATCGAGATGGAGGAAGAGGAGGATGTCGAGGAGTAACACACACACACACACACACACACCTGCAACACACCCTCCAACACATCCTCCAACATACCTCTCCAACACTTTCTCCAACTCCCCCCAACGCCCTCCAACTCCTCCAACATACTTTCCAATGCCCTCTTACACCCTTCAACGCCCTCCAACACATTTTCTAACGCCCTCCAATACACCCCTCCAACACACACACCCTCCAACACACACACCCTCCAACACACACACCCTCCAACACACACACCCTCCAACACACACACCCTCCAACACACACACCCTCCAACACACACACCCTCCAACACACACACCCTCCAACACACCCGTCCGTCACCGAAAAGTAAGTTATAAACATTTCTTCATTTTTGGTTACCGTAGCACAATCACCACCTCCCGCCCATCCTGACCTGACTGAGAATGACTTTTTAGTCTTTGTTGTGTGAGGATTTAGGACACGCCCTTGTTTCAGATGTATTCCTAAGGTGAATTTTGAGGCTTGATTTGTCTGTTCTAAAAAAATATGAATTTATTATAGAATTTAAATTTATTATTAAAACACTATCCTGGGTTAGGTTAGTGTTGGTTAGGTTAGGTTAGGTTAGGTTAGTGTTGGTTAAGTTTGGTTAAGTTAGGTTAGGTTAGTGTTGGTTAGGTTAGGTTAGTGTTGGTTAGGTTAGGTTACATTATTTAATAAAAATTACTAATTTGACCATATATTTACAAGTTTCTATTAACTTATAACAATAGCAACAAAATATTTTCCCTATTTAACAAGAGTCGGTCTCGTTAGAAGAATGAAGTGAATGGTTGTTTATCTTTCACTTATGACCAAATATACACTCCAGGTTATATCATAGAAAATGGTCAGACAAGTTGAATATTTTATCGATTACTAAACAATTTTGCTCATCAGATCATATAGCGGTTTGTTATAGAGTCTGTGTTATGTTACAGTTAAATTAACACGATTTAAACTTATAGACTATTACAGAAAGATGTTACAATGTTCAGTGATTTTAACCTAACCTAACCAAACCTAACCTAACCTAACCCAACCCAACCCAACCCAACCCAACCCAACCCAACCTAACCTAACCTAACCTAACCTAACCTAACCTAACCTAACCTAACCTAACCTCACCACCTAACCCCACCTCACCACACCACACACCTCACCCTCACCTCACCTCACTCCACCTCACCTCACCTCACCTCACCCCACCTCACCAAACCAAAGTCCAAACTAAACCAAACCAAACCAAACCTAACCTAACCAAACCCAACCAAACCTCACCCCACCTCACCCTCACCTCACCTAACCTAACCAAACCAAACCAAACCAAACCTAACCTAACCTAACCTAACCAAACCTAACCTCACCTAACCAAACCTAACCTAACCTAACCTAACCTAACCAAACCTAACCTAACCTAACCTAACCTAACCTAACCTAACCTAACCTAACCTAACCTAACCTAACCTAACCTAACCTAACCTAACCTAACCTAACCTAACCTGACCATCAAAATTAGATATAAATAAGTGTTGGTTTCATAAAATTGTTTCTTGTCCAGTGTAGAAAGTATAAGACCTCAGGATATTTATCTTCTTCAAGAGATTGACATTATACTCCAGGGTTGACATCGTACTCAAGGGTTAATATCGTACACAAGGGGTTGACATCGTATTCAATGGGATTGGCTTAGTACTCAAGCAGTTTAACATCGTATTCAAGGGGTTGGCATCGTATTCAAGGGGTTGGTATAGTAGTCAAGGAGTTGGCATCGTACTCAAAGGTTAACATCGTACTCAATGGGTTGACACCGTACTCAATGGGATTGGATTAATTCAGGTAGAGTCTTGCCTTAGGTTGGTTGCTATATTAATTATCTTTTATGCTTTAAGTTAAGTCAGCCAGTTAATTAGGTTCCAGCATTTCAAGTTACGAGGAAAAAACTAACTTACGGTTCCTTTATGATAGCGGACACCTGGCGGGGGTCACCGTGTGTATGGGAGTCAGGTTGGTATCATTATTATCAGGTCAATAATCCCCACATCGTCACGCGAGTCTTATGAAGTATGATAATTCAGAGATAATCATTATATAGGTGTAAGCCTTATGTACTGTATATTGACCCTTCCCTCCAGGTAATTCCTTAATCAAACTCGTATAGACAGAATTAGTCAGGATAACACAGGTGACAATCAGTACCAATCAGGAGACAGGTTCCAAAAGATTTATACTATGTTTTGTTTTTTTCATGTTGCGTTCGTCATCGCAGTGCTTGTCTTTACTGACCTAACGGATAGATGTTTCTTCCTCCCCTCTTTATTTTTTTTTCCACTTCCCGAGGATGGTAAAGTCTCAGTGAAACTTCGACGCCATATTGATGAGTCAGTTTTGTGTGTTTCTTTCCAGTATATGAGTATAGTTTAAGGTATTTGGTGCGACAACTGAACCCCTTGAGTATGATGATTTAACCCTTTGAGTACGATGATTTAACCCCTTCAGCACGATGACCTAGCCCTGGGTATGAGGACTTAGCCCCTGGGAAATGATGACTTAATTCTATGAGTCATCGTACTCAAGGGGTTAGGTCATGATACTCAAAGGGTTAAGTCAATGTACTCAGGGGTTAAGTCTTCACACTAAAGGGCTAACTCATCATACTCAGAGATTAATTCATCGTACTCTGGGAGTAAATTCAGCGTGCAATGGGAGACATTGAGAAATTTCAAAAATGAGAATTTTCGGAACTGTAAATCGTAACATTACAAACCCTTGATACAGCACTCACTCAAGGATTCACTTTTAACATTGCAAAATTTTCAACATTACACACTCTCAACATTACACGCTCTCAACATTACACGCTCTCAACATTACACACTCTCAACATTGCACGCTCTCAACATTACACGCTCTCAACATTACACGCTCTCAACATTACACACTCTCAACATTACACACTCTCAACATTACACGCTCTCAACATTACACGCTCTCAACATTACACGCTCTCAACATTACACACTCTCAACATTACACACTCTCAACATTACACACTCTCAACATCTCAACATTACACGCTCTCAACATTACACGCTCTCAACATTACACGCTCTCAACATTACACGCTCTCAACATTACACACTCTCAACATTACACACTCTCAACATTACACACTCTCAACATTACACACCCTCAACATTACACACTCTCAACATTACACACTCTCAACATTACACCCACTCAACATTACACACTCACACGTACAGTCATTGTATATAAAATCTATCATTATCACTATCATAATGAGGGAACAATGAACCTTTATCAACATGAAGACAGACCCAAGCCATTATAGCGAACCATTATAACCTATTATATATTCTCACTATATCATTAACGCTAAGCTACGCTATACGTCAAAATACCAACACCAACTTGTATAATCTTCAGTCAATTCATCATGTTATCACACCTTGATTATATTTATTGAGGAGCAAATTATGCGATAGTTAATCTTAATTATCATAAATATTACTTAGGGTGAGGATAATTGTGTGTTGTCATGTTTATTTTTGTTGGTGAGTTGTATGTTCGTGGTGGCTATAGTAACTCCTTCGTGGCGTTCCTCAAGGTTGGTATCCTGGAGTGTAATACAGGGCTCGTTGGTGTTCTTTAAGGTAGCTATCCCAAACTGTTAAAGTAGTAGTAGTAGTGGTGGTGGTTTTAATAGTAGTAGGAGTAGTAGCTATCTTGATCCTCGTGATAGAGACGGAAATGAGAGCTTTTATGACACACCTTGCCCTACGCCCAACCCCCTCCCCCTCCCCATCTCCCTCCCCTTCTCCCATTCTCCAACCTCCTCTCGTCTTCACACTCACGACTCCATTCACAGCTGACAAACAGATGACGCAGTGTCAACAATCACGAACATTGAGTAGAACAGATCACTCGACTAGATCATAAAATAGAAGACTTTGTGGAGGTAAACATTGCCAATAGAATAAGACCTCTTCGCCCTCTCCTCACTCCCTCCCCCCCCCTTGTGTGTGTGTTTACAGGTGTCAGACCATAACTCACAGGTAAAGCAAAGTAATTAAGAAAAGTAATTTTCTCCTCCCTTCACCATCGCTTTCAGGTAGTACATTACTGAGAAACACTTTGTGGAGATTGATATAGTAATTTTTATTCATAAGGGAACATGCACGAAGTTTGGGTCTTGTAAGTATTTTTTGGTGATTTGGTGAATAGATATTTTTATGTTCATATGATCGGCGTTGGAGTGTGTTTGTTATTATTGTTATTATTATTATTATTATTATTATTATTATTATTATTATTATTATTATTATTATTATTATTATTATTGTTATTATTGTTATTATTGTTATTATTATTATTATTGTTATTATTGTTATTATTATTATTATTATTGTTATTATTGTTATTATTGTTATTATTGTTATTATTATTGTTGTTATTATTATTATTGTTGTTCTTATTATTGTTATAATTATTGTTGTTATTATTATTGTCGTTATTATTGTTATTGTTATTATTATTATATTATTATTATTATTATTATCATTATATTGTTATTGTTAATATTATTATTGTTATTTTTATTATTATTATTATTATTGTTATTTTTATTATTATTATTATTATTGTTATTGTTATATTATTATTATTATTATTATTATTATTATTATTATTATTAATATTATTATCATTATATTGTTATTGTTAATATTATTATTATTACTATGTTATTAATATTATTATTATTATTATCTTGTTATTGTTAATATTATTATTATTATTATTATTATTATTATTATTATTGTTATTGTTATTATTACTGTTATTGTTATTATTATTATTATTATTATTATTATTATTATTATTATTATTATTATTATTATTATTATTATTATTATTATTATTACTTCCTGGGGATATCCAGTCTGCATTAAATGGCCCGTAAGCCATGCTCCTCTTCTGTACTAATAGCCGATTGGTTCATAGAAAATTCAAACTAAATGTAATCACAATTGTTAATGAGACCTGTTATTGTATAGAATAATAAATATCAGGACCTTCAAAATGCAAACCATTTCAAGGCATTAGCACCTCGGAGAGGATGTTAGAAAATGGTTAATATTCAGTGTCAAAGGTCGATATAAATACTCGCTTATATATTCTCAGCCTGGGGGAGGTAGGTGTAGCTATAGAGGAGGGGCGTGGCTTGTGGGCCAGGTTAGTGTGGGAATACCCTCTTCCTTCCTCACCTCCCGTCGCTTCCCTCAACTCCACTCATCTCTCCCCATCCCTCTATTAAACCCCTTCCACTTTCCTTCTCTCACTCTCCTAATCTTCCCCTTTCCTTTTTCATTTTCTTCTCTCACCTCCCCCTATTTCCCCCTTCTCCTATCCTTCTCTGACTTTTCCCCTATTCGTCCTCCCTCTTCTTCCCCTTCCCTTTCCCCCTCTCCTACCCTCCCCTCCCACTATTCCCACCCACCCCTTTACCTCCCTTGCTGTTATGAGTGAGTATGTCTGACCAATACATAAACACAACCCTGTTATCGTTTTTGCTTTCTGGCCCTTAACACTTTCTTGCCCCTGCTCCCTCTCCCCCTCTCCCCCACTCCCCTCTCCCCACCCTCCCCCCAACCCTCTCCCTCTCCCCCTTCCCCTTGTTTTTATACTGACCACACTGGTTTCTATCGATACTTAATTGATTAACTACTGAACTAGGTGATTACTGAGGTGTTGTGAGCTCAAAAGTTACTTTAGGGTGATTATCTCTTGTCGATTATTGTGTGTTATGTGTGTGTGTGTGTGTGTGTGTTTAAACATAAAGGAAAACATACGAGTATTTACAAACAAAACATAAATACAAATAAACAACTAGACACACAACCAAACACACATACATACACATACTTCCAGCACCACTAACAACACTTCCAGCACCACTAACAACACTTCCAGCACCACTAACAACACTTCCAGCACCACTAACAACACTTCCAGCACCGATAACAACACTTCCAGCACCACTAACAACACTCCACACCACAACAACACCCAGCACCACTCAACAACACTTCCAGCACCACTACAACACTCCCACCAACAACACGCCAGCACCGATAACAACACTTCCAGCACCACTAACAACACTTCCAGCACCGATAACAACACTCCAGCACCACTCAACAACACTTCCAGCACCACTAACAACACTTCCAGCACCACTAACAACACTTCCAGCAACACCCACACAACACTTACACCGATAACAACACTTCCAGCACCACTAACAACACTTCCAGCACCACTAACAACACTTCCAATAACAACACTCCAGCACACTAACAACACTTCCAGCACCACTAACAACACTTCCAGCACCAATAACAACACCTCCAGCACCACTAACAACACTTCCAGCACCGATAAACACCTCCAGCACCGATAACAACACTTCCAGCACCACTAACAACACTTCCAGCACCGATAACAACACTTCCAGCAACCACTAACAACACTTCCAGCACCAATAACAACACTTCCAGCACCACTAACAACACTTCCAGCAACACTAACAACATTTCCAGCACCACTAACAACACTTCCAGCACCAATACCACTTCCAGCACCAATAACAACACTTCCAGCACCACTAACAACACTTCCAGCACCGATAACAACACTTCCAGCACCACTAACAACACTTCCAGCACCAATAACAACACTTCCAGCACCAATAACAACACCCACACCACCAACAACATTTCCAGCACCGATAACAACACTCCAGCACCACTAACAACACTTCCAGCACCAATAACAACACTTCCAGCACCACTAACAACACTTCCAGCACCAATAACAACACTTCCAGCACCACTAACAACACTTCCAGCACCGATAACAACACTTCGCACCGATAACAACACTTCCAGCAAAACAACACTTCCAGCACCAATAACAACACTCCAGCACCAATAACAACACTTCCAGCACCACTAACAACACTCCAGCACCGATAACAACACCTCCAGCACCAACAACAACACTTCCAGCACCACTAACAACACTTCCAGCACCGATAACAACACCTCCAGCACCAATAACAACACTTCCAGCACCGATAACAACACCTCCAGCACAATAACAACACTCCAGCACCACCAACACCAGCACGATAACAACACCCAGCACCACTAACAACACTTCCAGCACCAATACTACCACCAACAACACAACCATAACAACATTTCCAGCACCACTAACAACACTTCCAGCACCAATAACAACACCTCCAGCACCAATAACAACACTTAACCACCAACAACACTTCCAGCACCGATAACAACACTCCAGCACCACTAACAACACTTCCATCAACAACAACACTTCCAGCACCAATAACAACACTCCAGACCACCAACAACATTCCAGCACCATAACAACACCCACTAACAACACTAACTAACAACAACACTTCCAGCACCGATAACAACACTAACCAACAACAACACCTCCAGCACCGATAACAACACTCAGCACCACTAACAACACTTCCAGCACCAATAACAACACTTCCAACAACGATAACAACATCCAGCACCACTAACAATCCAGCACCACTAACAACACTTCCAGCACCAATAACAACACTTCCAGCACCACTAACAACACTTCCAGCACCACTAACAACACTTCCAGCACCAATAACAACACTTCCAGCACCACTAACAACACTTCCAGCACCGATAACAACACCTCCAGCACCAATAACAACACTTCCAGCACCACTAACAACAACACTCCAGCACCGATAACAATACCTCCAGCACCAATGACAACACTTCCAGCACCGATAACAACACCTCCAGCACACCAACAACACTTCCAGCACCACTAACAACATTTCCAGCACCGATAACAACACTTCCAGCACCACTAACAACACTTCCAGCACCAATAACAACACTTCCAGCACCGATAACAACACCTCCAGCACCAATAACAACACTTCCAGCACCGATAACAACACTTCCAGCACCACTAACAACACTTCCAGCACCAATAACAACCCTTCCAGCAACGATAACAACACTTCCAGCACCACCTAACAACACTTCAGCACCAATAACAACCCAGCACCGATAACCCAGCACCTAACAACACTTCCAGCACCAATAACAACACTAGCACCACCTAACAACACTTCCAATAACCCACCAGCACCACTAACCAACGCCCCAGCAACGATAACACTTCCAGCCATAACCCACTTCAGCACCACTAACAACACTTCCAGCACACCTAACAACACTTCCAGCGATAACAACACTTCCAGCACCACTAACAACACTTCATAACAACCTTCCAGCACCGATACACTTCAGCACCGATAACAACAGCACCACTTAACTCCATCACCTCCTTCAGCACCAATAACAACACTTCCAGCACCACTAACAACTTCCAGCACCGATAACAACACTTCAGCACCACCTAACAACACTTCAGCACCACTAACAACCTTCAGCAACGACAAACACTGCACCACCACTAACAACACTTCGCACCGCAACCCGATAACAACACTTCCAGCACCGATAACAACACTTCCAGCACCACTAACAACACTTCAACAGCCTAACAACCTTCCAGCACCATAACAACACTTCCACCTAACAACACTTCCAGCACAAAATAACTTCCCCACCACTAACAACACTTCCAGCACCACTAACCTTCAGCACCGATAACTTCACCAACACTTCCAGCACCACTAACAACACTTCAGCACCAAACAACAACACTTCCAGCCCAATAACAACACTTCGCCACCTAACCACTTCCAGCACCAACAACACTTCCAGCAACCGATAACAACACTTCCAGCACCGATAACCTTCCAGCACCACTAAACAACACTTCCAGCACCACTAACAACAGCTCAGCACCACCTAACAACATTCCGACGATAACCACTTCCAGCACCGATAACAGCACTTCCAGCACCACTAACAACACTTCCAGCACCACTAACAACACTTCCAGCGATAACAACACTTCAGCACCGATAACAGCACTTCCAGCACCACCAAACACCTCCAGCACCGATAACAGCACTTCCAGCACCACTAACAACACTTCCCACCAATAACAACCTTCCAGCAACGATAACAACCTTCCAGCACCACTAACAACTTCCAGCACCAATAACAACACTTCCAGCACCGATAACAACACTTCCAGCACCACTAACGCATTCCAGCCGATAACAACACCCAGCACCACCAACACTTCCAGCACCGATAACCTTCTCAACGATAACACTTCCAGCACCGATAACAACACCGACGATAACCTTCGGCTGATAACAGCACTTCAGCACCACTAACCTTCGCACCAATAACAACACTTCCCAGCGATAACACACTTCGCCCGATAACAACACTTCCAGCAACGATAACAACCTTCCAGCAACGATAACAACCTTCCAGCACCACTAACAACACTTCCAGCAACGATAACAACACTTCCAGCACCGATAACAACACTTCCAGCACCGATAACAACACTTCCAGCACCGATAACAACACTTCCAGCACCGATAACAACACTTCCAGCACCAATAACAACCTTCCAGCAACGATAACAACACTTCCAGCACCAATAACAACACTTCCAGCACCGATAACAACACTTCAGCAACGATAACAACACTTCCAGCACCGATAACAACACTTCCAGCACCAATAACAACACTTCCAGCAACGATAACCACTTCCAGCACCGATAACAACACTTCCAGCACCACTAACAACACTTCCAGCACCATAACAACACTTCCAGCACCAATAACAACACTTCCAGCAGCGATAACAACACTTCAGCACCAATAACAACACTTCCAGCAATAACAACACTTCAGCACCGATAATAACACTTCCAGCACGATAACAACACTTCCAGCACCGATAACAACACTTCCAGCACCGATAACAACACTTCCAGCACCAATAACAACATCCAGCACCGATAACAAACTTCCAGCAACGATAACAACACTTCCAGCAACGATAACCTCCAGCACCAATAACAACACTTCCAGCACCGATAACAACACTTCCAGCACCAACAACACTTCCAGCAACGATAACAACACTTCCAGCAACGATAACAACACTAGCACCGATAACAGCACTTCCAGCACCACTAACAACACTTCCAGCACCACCAACAACACTATCAGCACCAATAACAACACCACCCCCACACACACAACACTCCCCACACACAAACACCCCCACACACACAACCTCCCCACACAGAACACCCCCCCACACACAGAACACCCCCCCACACACAACACCCCCCACACACACACACAACACCCCCACACACACAACCCCCCCACACACAGAACACCCCCACACACACAACCTCCCCCACACACAGAACACCCCCCCACACACACAACACCCCCCACACACACACAACCCCCCCCCACACACAACACCCCACACACACCCCCCACACACACACAACACACACACACAACACCCCCCCACACACACAACACCCCCACACACACAACACCCCCCCACACACAACACCCCCCACACACACAACACCCCCCCCCCCCACACACACAACACCCCCACACACAACACTCCCCCACACACAACCCACACCCCACACAACACCCCCCACACACCACCCCACACACACAACACCCCCCACACACAGCCTCCCCCACACACAGAACACCCCCCACACACCACTCCCCACACACACAACACCCCCCACACACAACACCCCCACACACAACCTCCCCCACACACACAACACCCCACCACCCCAACACCCCCACACACCCCCCCCACACACAACACCCCCCACACACACAACACCCCCCACACACACACACACCCCACCCCCCACACACACAACACCCCCCACACACACAACCTCCCCCACACACACAACACTCCCCCACACACACACAACCTCCCCACACACACAACCTCCCCCACACACCTACCCCCACACACACACACAACCTCCCCCACACCACCAACACACCCCACACAACACCCCCACACACACACACCCCCACACACACACCCCCCCACACACACAACCTCCCCCACCACACACTCTCCCCCCCACACACACAACACCCCACCACACACACACAACACCCCCCCACACACAACCTCCCCCACACACACACAACCCCCCACACACACAACACTCCCCCACACACAACACCCCCACACCACCCCCCCACACACACACAACACTCCCCCACACACACAACCTCCCCCACACACACACACCTCCCCCACACACAACCTCCCCCACACACAACACCCCCCCACCACACAACACACCCCACACACAACACCCCCACACACACACAACACCTCCCCACACACACAACATCCCCCACACTCAACACTCCCCCCACACACCAACACCCCATAACTCGATGACGTTACACTCGTGTCATTGAACGTATTGTATCGCTCTATATTATTTGCCAATTACAACAATGGGCACGCCACTAGGAGCCAATAAATCACGCCAAACACAAACACCTTAATGACACCTGAGTTCCGATAATTACAGGTCATGAAGTGGTGAAAATAAAGAAGGCCAAACTGAATCGACAGGGCGTTTACCTTTTGAGTCGATACCTTGCAGAATGTTGGAAGAGAGAGAGAGAGAGAGAGAGAGAGAGAGAGAGAGAGAGAGAGAGAGAGAGAGACTAAGTCACAGGTGGCTAAAACACGTCCCATGAGGTACCATAGTGTGCCATAAGGTGCCATGAGGTGCCGGTGCCATGAGGTGCCATAAGGTGCAATAAGGTATCAAGATGTGCTGTAGGGTCCCATAAGGTGCCATGAGGTATTATAAATTGTCATGAGGTGCTATGTGGTGCTATGAGGCAACCATGTGTAGAGACATTAGAGGTAAATGATGGTAAAGATTGTGCTATTGACAGTTGGGGAGGTAGGTGTTTTTGTTAGGAGAGAGAGAGAGAGAGAGAGAAACTGAGCCGAGAGAGCAGAGAGAGAGAGAGAGAGAGAGAGAGAGAGAGAGAGAAGAGAAGAGATTGGGGATATAAAAACAAAGAAGAGAAAGAGAGTGAAAAGAGAAAAGAAACAAAGAAGGAGAGACAATGGAGAAAAAGAAAGACAAAAGTAAGGAAAGAGAATGAAAAGAGAGAGAAACAGAGAGAGGGAAAGAAAGATAGACAAAGAAAGAAAAAAATAAAATTATGAGAGAGAGAGAGAGAGAGAGAGAGAGAGCGAAGAACTAGAATATCATTTACACTGGAAGAAGAAGAAGAACTGCATCTCATTATACACCAGGAGAAAGAGGCAACGCCAGACGCTGTTGATTGCTCGTGCAGGCGTTGACTTGATATTATTGGTGGTTTAGGTTAGTATGTAATCTGGGGTCGAGGTGATTACATTAAGTCTAGCTAAATTAGATTCTTAAGGTATTATGTTATATTAATGGTAGTGGGGTGAGGTGTCTCTTCTCTCTCTCTCTCTCTCTCTCTCTCTCTCTCACTTTATATTCCTATCTAGCTTCAAGACTTTCATTCACCTTTTCTCCTCCTCTTCCTTTCCTCTTTCCTCCCATCCCCCCCTCCCTTTCTTCCATCTCATCCTAGACTCCTTCACCCTCCCACCAACACTATCGCCCTCCCCTCCCCCCTCCCCCTCCCCCACCAACACTATCGCCCCTCCCCCTCCCCTCCCCCTCATGACCTTCATAAAAATAATAATAATAATAATAAATTAGAACAACAACACAGTGATGACCTCAAACACATATTAACTTTTGTGGGTGGTGGTGGGGGTGGGTGGGTGGGTGGGGGAGTGCAGAGGGTAGGGGTAGGGGATATGGGTTGGTGTAGGAGTGGGCGTGGGGATGGAATGATGGGCGTGGGGATGGGATGTGGGGTAAGTGATTGGGGAATGTGGGGAAGGAGGGAAGTAGTGAACAGTGACAGAAAGAAAATGAGAGAGAGAGAGAGAGAGAGAAAAAAATAAAAATAAGGTAAGAAAAAGGAGAAAAAAAGAGAAGGAAAAAGAAATAAGAGACAGAAAGAGAACAATAACCACAACAATGACAATCACTAAGAAAACAATTTTTACATTTGGATTCAGAAAGTAATCACTGTTATTTATTCTTTCAGGTCGAATCTATAATGGTAAATAATACTGATAACCTTTAGAGTGACGCTGTTACCTCCAAGAACGACAGCTCTCTCTCTCTCTCTCTCTCTCTCTCTCTCTCTCTCTCTCTCTCTCTCTCTCTCTACACACATACACACACACACAAACACACACATATATCCTTATGTAACTACAACAAAACAACAAATGGTATGAAGTGTTGTGTGTGTGTGTGTGTGTGTGTGTGTGTGTGTGTGTGTGTGTGTGTGTGTGTATCCCTGTAAAGAAGATCATATAAACACCAAGGAACATCCTACACTAATGAATAGGATCGAATTCCATAATCCTTAAACTTCAACTCTTTGTCTGGACTCTGATCGTACTTAGAGAAGGCGCATGATAATCTCTATACAGTGTGAGTCGTATATAGAGTTGTTGGTAGAGCTGGCGAATTAGTACAGTGTAGCACTTCTGAAAGAGACGGAGGAAGAGGAGGAGGAGGAGGAACAGGAGAAGGAGGAACAGGAGAAGGAGGTTGACGGGAGGAGGAGGGGGAGGGATTATGGATGAAGGAGGGTGCAGAGTGCATTGTCATGAAATTGGTGGCTATTTGGTTGCAATTTGGCATAAATCGGAGGACAATTTTGAGTTTCCTACACAAAGTGGGAATACGTTTGTTACACGATGAAAGAAAAAGAAAAATAAACCTCAAATATATTTACTCATTATGGCGTTCATTTTATAAACTCTAAATAAAAAGTCAAAACACAATTTTCTATTTCGATTTCTATAAGATTTTGAAGGGGTAACTAAAGAGATACTGATGAGTTTACTTCCAGTTACCGAGAGCTGTTGTGATCCCAGCCTTCATGATTTGTTACGTCTAATCGACTCTCATGACAAAGTATGAGCTATATTTTTTTTTTCGTAAGTGTCACCCTGGT
>NW_024719778.1:257500-277500 GCF_018991925.1 Homarus americanus | reverse complement strand
AGAGAGAGAGAGAGAGATGTAAACAGTGAAGGTAAATAGCATCTTATTCTTGTATTTCAGCTAGAGGAACCCAGAACCCACCGGAACCCACCGGACCACCAGAACCCACCGGACCCACCAGGACCCACCATGAACCACAACCCCTGGGAACTGTCTGAGAGCTGATGACGTCCTGACAATGGGCTGACATTTACACAGGTATTCCGGCTTCTCATTTTTAACCTGCCGCCCCACTCCTGTATTCCCAGCTTATTAATGTGACCAGGTAAATGTGGAGCCATTATAAAGGTTGAAGTGTGGGGGGGGAGATGGTGGGAGGTTTGGAGGAGGTGGTGGGCTTTGATGTGGTTGTGGTGGTTGGGGAAGGGGTTGGTGGGGTGATTTGGGGGATTTAAAGAAGGATAAAGAGGGGTGGGGAAAGGGGGTGATGGTGGGGGGGTGAGGTGAGAAGAATGGTGTGTCGGGGTGTAAAGATAACGTCATGAAGTTGTGTTATTTACTCACCACACACACACACATTAAACTATACTTGACCAATGGCTGTGTTGAGTTTATCCTGGATCAGCTGTGACAAATATTCATACTTTTTAATCTACTTTTGTTTGTATCTTAATATGAATGAAGACTTTGTTAATTGTTAAAAGCTTCTGTATACTGAAGGTGCAAGACAGCATTATTAGTATTGGCTTAGTGCATTGACAACTGGGGACGAAGATTGAAGTGGGTGAATATGTCTTGTATACACTATAGCCGGAGGAACCAAAGTAGAATGAATGATAAGGTTATATATAAGGAAACTGAGGGAGTAAGCTTCACCCACAGCTTCTATCAAGGAGGAGGAGTAGTAGTAGTAGTAGTACCTTATGTGTTACCGAGGACTCACAGCCGATGTGGGAGTTCTGGTCATAGAAACACGTGGGTACTCCTAATAGATATCCCAGAATGTCTTTTAAATTGTACCGAGACTCATTCTTATAACTATATGGATTCTCTGTCTCTCGTGCTTAGATTAATACGAAACGATATAAAATTCTTGACTAACCTGGATCATGATTCACTAAGATTCGGTAAAGTCAAATTTATCGAGCCCTAGTTACTACTTTGTGAACGTTTCTAATTAAGGTGGAAACTCAGCGTAAATTTGTTCCTATTTTTAAATTTGTTTTTGGAGTTTACCCTTAAATCTGACCAATTTAAATACAGTTTCCATTACGAGGAATTTGACACCTTGTACAGATTTGTGTAGGTTATTCAAGTTAATTCTCAGAAGATCATAATGTAAATAATTCTCTTCAATAAACACGTAACTTCGCATCTAACTAGACTAGTCTGAAGCTCTACCTTAATAAGAGACGTTCTCATAATACTAATCAGGGCACAAAAATAATACGGAATCCTTCATAGAAAACGACATAAAAAAAAATCTGTCAATCATAGAAAACGTTCCACTGAGAGTCCGTTTACATATTCCAGTAGTCATGTTTATATATTTATTTAACATATCTGATCAACTCGGTGCTGGGTGAATAGATGTCATTAACAGGTAACCACTCCCACCTGCACACCATCCGCCTCCATGTTAGACTGGCACTAACGACACAGTATTACCAAGTCGCTCCTGAATGAGATCTCTTACCCTAAAAGCCATCTCTACCTTGTGTGTGTGTTCTGAACTGGTTTGCGATTTTTTTTTATTTTGGCTATATTTTGGTAGATTATGGTGATTTCTTTAACTATTTCGCTGTTTTGAGATTTTTTGTTGTGGGTGTGTTGGCTAATTATATGTGTAGTGGTGAGTTATTTCAGTGTTTTGATGAATTAATTGACTGCTTACGAGTGTTATTTTCGATGTTTTGGAGAGTTTTATATATATATATATATATATATATATATATATATATATATATATATATATATATATATATATATATATATAAAATCAACGACACTCAGCCAGGATAAACCTCGACCTACTGGTGGGACTAGAGACAAACCACAAGGACTAAAAATAGTATATATATATATATATATATATATATATATATATATATATATATATATATATATATATATATATATATAAATATATTAGTTTTATTGTTATTTTCGCGAAAACCTTTGTCATTCCGCAGGTTTTATCTGTTGGTTTATTACATTTTTTTTAGATGGGAGGACATTTAGGCGAATAATTTGGCGTTTTGGGCGAGATATTTGGTTCTTTAGGCGAGTTTTATTTGGCGTTTATAACGAGTTATTTGACTCTTTTAGCAAATTATCTGGCAAGTTTGGCGAGTTGTCAGGCTCTTTTAGGAGTTATTTAGCGTTTTTGGCGAATTATCTCATTCTTTTTGCCACTTACATTACCATTAATCAGAGAGAGATAAAGCCGGAACACTTGTGCCAATACGCTCGCTCCCTCCTCCAGATCTGTTTCTATTAGTGATAAATTGAGTATTGATAGTGCTTGAATGACCCTGATCGAAATCTAGGCTAATGGATTGTAATTCAATGGGATAAGATCTGGTGGGTGTAATTATAAGAGATGGTAAAGTTAATGGTGATGAGATGTGTGTGTGTGTGTGTGTGTGTGTGTGTGTGTGTGTGTGTGTGTATCAAATGACACCAACTGTGGGAGCATCGAGGCTACCATTATCCATGAACAACTACGCTGGATTGACCATGTTACCCGCTACCCGCATGATATAATGTGTATCTGGGTTAATGGGTTGGTTCTACTAGACTAATTAGAGTATGATATAAATGGTGAAATTAAAGGGTAAGGCCTTTATTGGGGAAATCACACCATCTAAGGGACATTCAGAGCAAATGGGACTCTTGTAATCGGGAACAAGTGAGAGGGTTACACGCTTTTAATGATTTCTTTGTTTTGATCTGACTTTCTGGAAATTGTATGAAAATCTGTGGTCTTGTGATGATCTTAGGAGAGGTTAGGTTAGGTTCGGTTAGGTTATGAGAGAATTTGAAATTAAACAAACTTATCGAGAAAAAAAAGGCCCAGATTTTGATATAAGAGGCTTTAAAATCTGGGTATAATTTTTCCATGAATTAAAAACAAACATGCAACTAAGTAATGTTTATTATATCATTGAATTCCCTTTAAAATTATATCTAGATTTATCACACCTGTCACTGGTATGGTCGTATATGTCTGGGTAAAGTAAATATAATTGAATGTGTGTATACAGTGAATACAGTGACCAGGGCCATTCCTGTATGTTGGAGTGACACACTGTATGATAAGGGGGGGGAGTTAAATATGAGGTTATAAACAAATCTTAGAGCTCATCTTTTTAAAGTTTAGCGTCTGTATGAGTGTATGTACTGTACAGATATAGAATGACACTTATTTTGGTTTATGATTTATCTGATATGATTTTTTTTTTCATCTCTTACCAGAAGTAATTTTCAGTGATTACTCCCAGGAAGTTCATTTTATACTTCACTGATTAAGACCAATATTACCACTAACACGCTATCTTGATTACTATCTTTAGGCAGTGATTTAAAAGAACGAATGTACAGTACTTGCGTGTTTACATCATTAATTATGGAACAAACTATCGACTTATAAATCTCCAATGAATTTAATTTCTGTGAACCGATTGGTTAATTCCCAATTTACCAGGTTGGTTCACATATATTATATTGAGCTTTAGTAACGAAACCCAATTGAAGTTTCTTGTTTTATTAGAAAAGTTTATGTATATAATTCCTGAGTGTAGATCAACCGTAAGTTCCACTATTTATGAGTGTGATGAGAAAGGGACGGCGTTTATGTATATAAACGTGAATCAACGTCCGTTTAATATTAGTTGGTGTGAGTGACTCTGAGTAGTGACCCATCGAGGGAGAACGGAATGGGTACGTCGTTCCCCCTCGAGGGAAGACGGAGCCATCCACTGCGGCTCTCAAATAACGTCTTCCTCGAGTCAAGGATATCAAGCTACTGCCCGCTTTAGGTGGCCAGGAGCCGGCTACTTTATGCCTTTACTCAACATAGTATGACGCAGCTTCCCGTGGGCACACCTTATCACGTGCATTGAACATGTCACCTCATAGCCAGTGGAAAGTTACAGGGGATGACTCAGTATATAAATCAAATGTAATTAACCCATTTATATAAGTCTTATGTTTGTGAAACAAGGGCCATTACATCTGGTCAATGAGAATAAACACATAATATTTATCCAAGAATTTTAAATCAAAATTTCTTCTTCATAGTTTACTTTAAGTTGAGTAAATACCTACATTTCTTTATCATTTAAGAGTAACATTTTCAATTATTACTCTTTCTCATATTCCAACTAAGTGTAGTGGTATATTCCTACATCGAGGGTAGTATTATTATTGGGGGGGGCATAGGTATGAGGAGGTGTGCTAGGGTGTGGGGGTGTGTTGGGGTTTTGGGGATGTGTAAGGGGAGGGGGGGTGTGTTCTAGTGTAGATGTGAGGAAGAGAGACGAGAAGCAGTCATCCCAGGTGTTACTGTGTGTGTGTAGTAGGGTAGGGATAGAGTCAAGATAGATAACGTGTGTGTGTGTGTGTGTGTGTGTGTGCGTGCTCCTAATCCCCTGTGTTAAGTGAACTGTTAACCTCCGCCCCGTCATCATCAACACCTGTACCTGCAGAAAAAAAAATGATAAGTCCCCAGGTTGCATATGAGAATGCATTAATGTTTATTTCAAAGATATTCATAAGTATACGATTAGGAGAAGTGTAAAATGTATATAATTAAAGTAAATGAATTATAATACTTTAAGGTATTTAATTAAAGGAATCGTATGAAGAAAAAGGAAAGATTATATTTCAATTATACTCAGAAGAAATCTACGTAATGTTTATCTCTTCTGTTTTATATTTAACTTTTGTCTATTATACGAACCCATATCCATCCCACACCTCTCCCACAATCCCCACCCCTCCCATCCCATCCCACAGGAAGGTAACACACACACACACACACACACACACACACATATCCTTATCCCCCGTCATATTAACAAGCCAAAATAATTATTCGTTGTTATATAATTAGTTATATAATTACCTCCAGTAGTGATTATAATTAGAGTTCAAGCTGAGTAGTACACCTTGAGTAATTATTTCAGGTATACAGGGTGGACTAACCCCCCCTCTCTCTCTCTCTCTCTCTCTCTTTCACTCTGTATCTTTCAGTTATTCTACTGTTCCTTTCCCATTGTCTTCTAGATCATTAAAGAGTATGCATTAACCACCATGACCTCCTCCCTGACTGACAAACTGAGAGAACTTTTCCTGCCCCCCCTCCCCCCTCCGGCCCGCTTAATGCCACGGGTTAGGTTAGGTTATCCAGCTGAGAACTGCAAAAAATCTCATTAAACTTCAGTCTAAAACGATATAACACATTGACTAACTTTTGGGTATCCCGAAAGTCTCTTTCCGGTTTTAAATATTTATTACTAAAAAAAACAAAGAGATATAGTAATACAGTTTGCTGCAGCATATTCCTTAGGAGTAACAATGGCGTCTAGTCAAGAGAAAGCGCAATGTGTTGTCTGGTTTACAGAGAGCAAATCAGTGACAGCAGTACAAGGACAATACCGCCAGAGGTACAGTAAAGAGCCACCCTCAGAACCCAGCATTAGGGCAAGTTTCAAAAGTGTCTGGAAACAGGCACCGTTTGTGACTTGCCCCGAAGTGGACGCCCAAGAATGTCTGAAGAGTCCATTGTATCTGTTCGGGAAGCATTCCAACGAAGTCCTAGAAAGTCTGTTCGCGCTGCATCAATGGAGCTTCATCTACCTTAGCCATCCGACCACCGAGTACTCCATACAACACTTTGTACTGCTGTCACTGATTTGCTCTCTGTAAACCAGACAACACATTGCGCTTTCTCTTGACTAGACGCCATTGTTACTCCTAAGGAATATGCTGCAGCAAACTGTATTACTATATCTCTTTGTTTTTTTTAGTAATAAATATTTAAAACCGGAAAGAGACTTTCGGGATACCATATATATATATATATATATATATATATATATATATATATATATATATATATATATATATATATATATATATATATATATATATATATATATATATATATATCGGTAGAGGTACAGTAACTAGCAGATATCCTTATAAGGTTAAATTCGCTGAACTAAACACCTGTATAAGCGTGTAGGTTTAATCACCTGCGGGGGGAGGGGGACCAGTGTGTACCTAACGTGTCGGTGTTGTTAATGGCGGGGTCGTAACTACCTCGTTAAACCTCGTTTCCTCCAGAGTGTGGTCATATCGGGGTGGATGGGGGATGGAAATGGGAGTAGGGAGGTGGAGATGAGAGAGGAGGGATGGAGGATATGTGGAGGCGTGAGAGAGGTTAGGAGGAAGGAGAGTTGAAAAGAGTGCAGGGGTGGAAGAAGGGAGTCGATGGAAGAGAAGGTTAAGGAAAGAGGAAGGATGTGAACAAGAGAGAGATAGGGAAACGGAGAGAGAGGGGTGGCTGAGAGGGATAGGAGTGGGTTGGAGGGGAGGAAGTGAGGGAGAGAAGGGGGTGACCAAGCAGGGGTCACTGAGAGGGGAAGACGGGGAGAGAGATTTGGAGGAAGAGAGAATTTTCTGTCAGTCTGTTTGTCCATCTGTCTACAAATCTTTTTTATTTATATGTTTTATCATCTGCCATCTCTCTCTCTCTCTCTCTCTCTCTCTCTCTCTCTCTCTCTCTTTTTGAGTCGATATTTCTTGTTTAATTTACACCTAATTTATCACAATATTTCTTAATTCCTTCGGGTGATACTTAGTGTATCTACTTCTTATTTATTATCAGATTTTTCCTTTTCTCTTCATTTTATTTGTCATTCGTATTTCTTCCCATTTTTGTAGTTTATTTTTCGCTCATTCATTCTTATTCCGTTTCCTATCATTAAAGTTAGGTTAGGTTACGTTAGGTTAGGTTAGGTTAGGTTAGGTTATGGTAAGGTAAGGTAAGGTAAGGTAAGGTAAGGTAAGGTAAAACAGAACTGGACGTGACAACAGGTGAGAACAGTTTCACTCAGCTAGAGGCCGGAGGTAATTAGTTATGGTTCACAGGTAATGATGATAGCAAGTAAGGTCGCGCCGCCCTCACGCCCGTCCACCACCGCCCACCACCGCCCATGCTCACCTCTATGTATCCACACACTCCCACGTTTATGAATTTATAAGGTACTGTACCTGCTCACGCCCAGGAGCACACCACAACATCACCCACACTCTTACACCACCCACACCACCATACTACCCACACCACCACACTATCCACACCAAACTACCCACACCACTAAACCACCCACACCACCATACTACCCACACCACCATACCTACACCACTATCACACCACACCAACCACACCACCACCACACCACCACACTACACCACCACACTACCCCAGCCTACACTATCCACACCACACTACCCCACACCACTAAGCCACCCCTACCACTGCCACACCACCACACTACCCACACCACCACAATACCCACCCCATCACACTACCTACGCCATCACACTATCCACACCACTACACCACCCACACCCTTAAACTACCCACACCATCCACACCACCCACATCACTACACCAGTACACCAAGAACACCACCAGATCACCCACACCACCACACCACTCACGCCACCACACCAACCCACATTTCCCTTGCTACAACCTCCCCATTACACGACCTCCCCATAACACGACCTCCCCATAACACGACCTCCCCATAACACGACCTCCCCATAACACGACCTCCCCATAACACGACCTCCATAACGCGACCTCCCATAACACGACCTCCCCATAACACAACCTCCCCACACAACCTCCCCCATCACGACCTCCCATATGAACCCCATCTCCCATTAAACCACATCCCCATCTCTCCATCCTCCTGTATCACATTACCTCCCCATCACGACCTCATTCTACTCATTATCACCATTAAAGAAAAAACACCATTATTACCATTACCATCACTTTGTTTATACCATTAAATGCCCCTCCTCCCTCCCTCCTTCCCTCTCACCCTCCTCCCCCCCTTCCCTCCTCCTCCCCCTCCCCTCTCCAAATGTCTTACTTACTGTTTATATATATCATTATAACCTAATAATCACGTCATCACCCTCACTCCTAAATTAATTGGCATCATTATCCGTACCTGGAGTTCACCTGTCGATACTAATTAATACCTTGGCTTAGCCTCTTACCTGAACTAATGGCCCAGTCGTTCAGGTAAATAGTGTTCATTCGTGACTCTTTCTTTAATTAACCTGAACGACCCGCTTAGCTGAGTTCTTGTGATCTCTTAATTGTTCATTGGGTAGTTAGTGGTTTGTTATTGATCAACTACCCTCCCTCCTCTCTCCTGTAACCTCCTCCCTCCCCTCCTCCCTCTCTCCACCATCCTGTTCTTACCCCTCCGTACATTTCCTCTCCTCCTCTTTCTCTCCCCTCCTCTCCCTCTCTTTCTCTCCCCCCTCCCTCTCCATGCCCTCCCTCTCCCCATCATATCCTACTTCCTTACCTCCTCCTCTCTCCTTCTGTTGTGGTAATAGACTCATAGGGGACGTGGGGTGGGGGTAGATGGGAATGAGGGAAAAGGGAAGAGGTCAGGCTAATTTGTTATTGCTTAGGCCTGTGGGAGTATTTTATATAGGCGGCCGTCGGGGTGTGATTGATAAGGGGGTGAGAAAGGGGTCAGGGAGATAGAGGAAGAATGAAGTCGGGAGGTTTGAAGGGAAGGGTTACAGTGTATGGGGAAGGGGGAAGAGGTTGATGGGGTTAGAAAGAGGGAGAGGAGAAGTAAGTGGGGTCTGGGGGTTGTTTCATGTGTTAACAGCTGTGTGTAGTGTTAATGACTAAGGATTCCCCCCCAAAAGGCGAGTTATTATGGATAGACATGTACAGCTATTCAAAGTAGACCTACTACTACTACTATTACTATTACAACTACTACTACTTCTACTTTGTTGTCACTCGGAATCGAGTATGACGATCGTCCAGCTATGATACAATGATATGAGTTGTCAAGGATGTCACCTTCATTGGTGAACTCTGAGGTGACTCGAGAGGCTAAAACGGAACCGGCAGAGGCGTCCACAGATGTTGCACATAGGGAGGGCTACGTCTAGTGCGGAGGGCGGCGGCAGTGTCTTTCCGGCTTTGGCGCTTGTTTGCCTCGGTATGCAGTCGGGCTAATTCAAAAGTATTGACACACACACACACACACACACACACACACACACACAATTACCAGACCTCACCCGACCTGGCCCCACAATAAATTGGGCCACATTAGCCTCTCCACAATACAAGAAAAGGAAACTGAAAGGTATTTAATGGCCCGTGACCTCTAATTGGTGCCTGGTGGTAATGAAACAAGCGCATATACATCTTGGGGGCCATTCTGGGTCGAGGTCGTTAAGTTGCGGGCAGAGAGGGCGATAATGGCTTTTTTTTCAGTTTCTTTAAATACTTTCATTGTTTACTTCCAAACTATTAATTTACTTTATAATTCCATATACTATGTATTTACGTTACATTTACCTACATAACCACGAATTCATTTTTAATTATATTTATTTTTTCTCTACGGACTGCGCCATACAAACTGTAGTTCATTACCTATGTTTGGTGTCATTTGTTTCTGTTTCCTTTATGTTTGGTACAAAACAAAGAAATAATGAAAAGACTTCATTCGAAAGTGAATTTCATCTTTGACTTCGAACTTTTATGATTAATATTAAAAATTTTCTAACATCCCCTCTGAAGCACTAATGCCTTGAAATCATTTGCATTTTGTTAGTCCTGATATTTAACAATATTTTATATAATAACAGCTCTATTTATCAATTGTGATCACATTTAGTTTGAATAAATGGACAGCTGCACGATCATTTTCTATGAACCAATCAGCTATTTTTATAGAAGAGGGCGGCATACGGTGGCCAAGTTAGCGTGGGAATACCTTTTATAGTACGTCATATGTCTTGGTCAACAACGAGTTTTTCAAAATTATGTCACTAAATCCATTCGTTAAATTTAGTTTTATTAATATATGACTATTTCATTCTTTTACAACTTATCTAAAACTAACTTGAAATAAATGTTAATTATAACATAACATAGACTGGATTCATATCTTACCCAAAATAACTTAATTTAATTGTTGAAATTTAACCTAAAAGAAGATGAATTTGTTTCTGACGTAGACAAACTTAATTTAGCCTAACTTGAAATATAAGTTTATACCAAGTCAATTCTCATCCTTTTTAAAACTAAACTAACCTAACCTAACTTAACCTTAACTTATCCCTAACATAACCCAACCCTTAATCTAACCTACCCTTAACCTAACCATGCCCCTGCCTTAATCTACCCCTGGCCTAACTAACCCCTATCCTAACCCACCTAACCTAACCTACCTCTAACCTTAACCTACCTCTAACCTTAACCTACCCTAACCTAACCTATCCCTAACCTAACCTACCTCTAACCGACCCTAACTCAACCAACCCCTAACCTAACCAACTCCTAACCTACCCCTACCCTAATCTAACCCAAACCTAACCAACCCCTAACCTAACCTACCCCTACCTAATCTACCATTTCCCTAACCTAATCCTAACCTAACCTACCCAATCCCACCTACATCTACCATTTCCCAACCTAATCCTAACCTAACCCTAACCTAACCTACCCCTACCTAATCTACCCTTTCCCTAACCTAATCCTAACCTAACCCTAACCTAACCTACCCCTACCTAATCTACCACAATCCGCACCTAACCTAAGTATGCCATGGTAAAAGTTTAATGTGTGGTAAGAGTCCACCCCCCCAACACCTGCCTGCAGTAAGTGACACCTATTACTTTACGTTAAGCAAACACAAACAGCCATTCCTGTGGAGTTTTCCTGAGAGCTATTTAACATAATTCATCAAATTTTACGTACTGTTACATCATAATCTTATAAAGAGTGTTTCTTTTTATCTAAGTGTGTCGAGTGTGTTAAGTGTGTTTACCCAAGTGTCTTGAGTGTGGCTACATTATAATCTTAAATATGTGTGGTAGTAAGGTCGTAAGGAGAAGAAATTTGTTTTTCAATTTAGCATTCATTCCTCCCGTCTTAACTACCCTATGGTATTAGTGGTTCCCATTTACCCCAAATAATCTGGCAATGAATATCGCATTTTTTTGTCTTTACTTAAAAAAAACACTTAATGTCTTAAATGTTCAATAAAACCCATCAGTAGTAATGTTTCTTATCACTCACTTTGATATTAAGAAACTTTAAGTATCCAAAATTGAGATAAAACCTAAAGTGAGATTAACAATTAGGACGAATTTTGGATGTGGGTTGATAGCTTACATACTTGAGTCAGTCGTTACTTCACACTCTAGTAAAAGCTCTCAGTTCTCTGCGTCTATCACCCACGGAATAGAGTGTCAGCCCAGGGTGTCAGTCACGAGGTCCTGGTGTTAACTGACGAGTGTTAAAAATATCGTGTTTACTGACAGGTTTTAGTGGGATAAGTTGAGATTGTATTAGCTTATTCTATCACCATTATTCTATCACCAGTCAGAGGAAATATTTACTGTATATCTGACAATTATCATCAGTCAAGATTGAGAAAAATTATATTTTCACAAATTATCATAATATAGATAGACGCTTCATACATTTGAGTCAAACCTGAATAAACTTATACATACTGGAATGTTGCTTTTACACCGTATAAATATTTAATATATACAGTAGCCAATGTACAGTATTCCTTAAGCAAAAATAACCCTTCAATATCATAAAGGAATTCCCATTACAGTCATCTAGTCGTCCAAAGAGAGACATTTACCACGTAATGTGAGTTTACATATGTACAGTGCAACAAGTATATGTATGGTGCTGTTCCTTATTACGTGTCAATATACACGAGTATACATATATCATTTTATATGGTCAACGTATATGTACTGTATATATGTCAACTCATTTCTTTGTTTACATTAGTTATGTTCAGTGGAAACAAGAATACGAGAATTTTTATCTTTATGAGCCTAATTAACGCTTTTTACCTGTAGCAAGAGTGAAGATATTTCAAGCCAGTGTGGGGTGACCATTGGTGCCCCTCTGTCTGATTCTGTGCTCACTAATGTAAAGTATTGACGATTGACGATTGAGTTGATGCCGTGGAGGTGAAGAGGATGTGTTGAGGGAGTGAGAGGGGAGGAGGATGTGTTAGAGGGGGAGGGGGTGGGAGAGGGGAGGAGGATGTGTTGAGGGGGAGGGAGGAAGGGGAGGGGGTAGGAGGGGGAGGGAGGAGCAAGGAGGGGAGAGGGGAGGGAGAGGGAGGAGGATGTGTTGAGGGAGAGGGGAGGTGAGAGGGGAGGAGGATGTGTTGAGGGAGGGGAGGTGGGAGAGGGGAGGAGGATGTTGAGGGGAGGGGTGGGGAGAGGGGAGGGAGGATGTGTTGAGGGAGAGGAGAGGTGAGAGGGGAGGAGGATGTGTTGAGGGAGAGGGAGGGGAGAAGAGGGAAGACAAGTGATATACCAAGAGAGGAAGGGGAAGGAAAGAATTAAATTAAAACACGTCTTCATTATCTCTCTTCTTCTTCCCACCTCCTCCTACTCTCCCTTCCTCTCTTCCCTCCCCCTCTCCTTCTCCCACTCCAGAATGAGGTACAATAATAGATGCAATAATGGTAGTCGTTATTGGTTATTGACATTGTTTATTTTATTCTAGGTTCTTAAGTTCTTTCAAGAGTGTGTGTTGTTGTTGGTGGTTGAATAGTGGTTGAATGGTGGTTCCCTTCCGTCTTACACCAAAATTCCTATAGATCATCACTACAAACACCACCACACACCATCACCATCACCACCACCATCACCACCACCAACGCCATTACCACTACCACTATCATCCTCATTACACCAACACTATCACGATCACCACCACTGCCACCACACACCATCACCACCACCAACACCACCAACACCATTACCACCACCACTACCACTACCACTATCATCACCCTCATTACCACCAACACTATCACGATCACCACCACTACCACCACACACCACTAACACCACCACCACCACAGTTTCCCATAAGATAGTCCAGTCACCCCCTCCCCCCCTATAGAAAACGACATCCTCATTCCTATAGAAAACGAACCTTGTAAATCGGGACCGTAAATCGCCCTCTTGTCGTTCATTTACATAGGCAACTCTCTCTCTCTGCTTTGTAAGTCGCCTCAGACCACTAAGTTACGGGGAATTTATGTTTGGCCCACACCGCCTCCTCACTTAGCTACGAGGGCCAGAGAAAGGGGTCACTATTCCTTCTTCCCTACCCCTCCCCTCCTCCTTTTCCCCCTGTCTTCTTGTCCTCTGTCTTCTCCTGGGCCCCTTGTCCTCTGTCTTCCTGGCTCCCTTGTCCTCTGTCTTCCTGGGCCCCCTTGTCCTCTGTCTTCCTGGCTCCCCTTGTCCTCTGTCCTCCTGGCCCCTTGTCCTCTGTCTCCTGGGCCCCTTGTCCTTCGTCCTCCTGGCTCCCTTGTCCTCTGTCCTCCTGGCTCCCCTTGTCCTCTGTCTTCCTGGGGCCCTTGTCTCTGTCCTCCTGCTCCCTTGTCCTCTGTCCTGGCTCCCTTGTCCTCTGTCCTCCTGGCCCCTTGTCCCTCTGTCCTCCTGGCTCCCCTTGTCCTCTGTCCTCCTGGCCCTTTTCCCTCTGTCCTCCTGGCCCCCTTGTCCACTGTCCTCCTGGGGTCCCTTGTCCTCTGTCTTCATGGGCCCCTTGTCCTCTGTCCTCCTGGTCCCTTGTCCTCTGTCCTCCTGGCTCCCCTTGTCCCTCTGTCCTCCTGCCCTTGTCCCTCTGTCCTCCTGGCCCCTTGTCCTCTGTCCTCCTGGCTCCCTTGTCCTCTGTCTTCCTGGGTCCCCTTGTACTCTGTCTTCTCCCGGCCCCTTGTCCTCTGTCCTCCCGGCCCCCTTGTCCTCTGTCCTCCTGGCTCCCTTGTCCTCTGTCCTCCTGGCCCCTTGTCCTCTGTCCTCCTGGCCCCTTGTCCACTGTCCTCCTGGGCCCCTTGTCCTCTGTCTTCCTGGCCCCCTTGTCCACTGTCCTCCTGGGCCCCTTGTCCCTCTGTCTTCCTGGCCCCTTGTCCTCTGTCCTCCTGGTCTTTGGTCCTCTGTCCCTGGCTCCCCTTTGTCCTCTGTCCTCCTGGCTCCCTTGTCCTCTGTCCTCCCTGGCCCCCTTGTCCCATGTCTTCTTCCTCTGGCCCCTTGTCCACTGTCCTCCTGGCTCCCCTTGTCCTCTGTCCTCCTGGCTCCCTTGTCCCTCTGTCCTCCTGGCCCCTCTTGTCCCTGTCTTCCCGGCCCCTTGTCCACCTGTCCTCCCGGCTCCCTTGTCCTCTGTCCTCCTGGCCCTTTGTCCTCTGTCCCTCCTGGCCCCCTTGTCCTCTGTCGTCCTGGCCCCTTTGTCCACTGTCCTCCTGGCTCCCTTGTCCTCTGTCTTCCTGGCCCTCTTGTCCTCTGTCCTCCTGGCCCCCTTTGTCCTCTGTCCTCCTTGGCCCCCTTGGTTCCTCTGTCCTCCTGGCTCCCTTGTCCTCTGTCCTCCTGGCCCTTGTCCTCTGTCCTCCTGGCCCCCTTGTCCCTGTCCTCCTGGCTCCCTTTGTCCTCTGTCCTCCTGGCCCCTTGTCCTCTGTCCTCCTGGCTCCCTTGTCCTCTGTCCTCCTGGCTCCCTTGTCCTCTGTCCTCCTGGCCCCCTTGTCCTCTGTCCTCCTGGCTCCCTTGTCCTCTGTCCTCCTGGCTCCCTTGTCCTCTGTCCTCCTGGCTCCCCTTGTCCTCTGTCCTCCTGGCTCCCTTGTCCTCTGTCCTCCTGGCCCCTTGTCCTCTGTCTCTCCTGGCTCCCTTGTCCTCTGTCCTCCTGGCCCCTTGTCCTCTGTCCTCCTGGCTCCCTTGTCCTCTGTCCCGGCCCCTTGTCCCTCTGTCCTCCTGGCCCCTTTGTCCTCTGTCCTCCTGGCTCCCTTTGTCCTCTGTCTTCTGGCCCCCTTGTCCCTCGTCCTCCTGGCTCTTGTCCTCTGTCCCTCCTGGGCCCCTTGTCCTCTGTCTCCTGGGCCCCTTGTCCCTCTGTCTCTCCTGGGCCTCTTGTTCCCTCTGTCCTCCTGGCTCCCTTGTCCCTCTGTCCTCCTGGCTCCCTTGTCCTCTGTCCTCCTGGCTCCCCTTGTCCTCTGGTCCTCCTGGCTCCCTTGTCCTCTGTCCTCCTGGCTCCCTTCTTCTCTGTCCTCCTGGCTCCCTTGTCCTCTGTCCTGGCTCCTTGTCCCCTGTCCTCCTGGCTCCCTTGTCCCTCTGTCCTCCTGGCTCCCTTTGTCCCTCTGTCCCTCTTGGCCCCTTTGTCCTCTGTCCTCCTGGCTCCCCTTGTCCTCTGTCCTCCTGGCCCTTGTCCTCTGTCCTCCCTGGCTCCCTTGTCCCTCTGTCCTCCTGGCTCCCTTGTCCTCTGTCCTCCCTGGCCCCTTTGTCCTCTTGTCCTCCTGTCTCTTGTCCTCTGTCCTCCTGCCCTTGTCCCTCTGTCCTCCTGGGCCCCTTGTCCCTCTGTCCTGGCCCCCTTGTCCTCTGTCCTCCTGGCTCCCTGTCCTCTGTCCTCCTGGCCCCCTTGTCCTCTGTCCTCCTGGCCCCTTGTCCTCTGTCCTCCTGGCCCCTTGTCCTCTGTCCTCCTGGCCCCTTGTCCTCTGTCCTCCTGGCTCCCCCTTGTCCTCTGTCCTCCTGGGCCCTTGTCCTTGTCCTCCTGGCTCCCCTTGTCCCTGTCTTCCTGGGCCCCTTGTCCTCTGTCCTCCTGGCCCCTTGTCCTCTGTCCTGGCCCCCTTGTCCCTCTGTCTCCTGGGCCCTTGTCCTCTGTCCTCCTGGCTCCCTTGTCCTCTGTCTTCCTGGGCCCCTTGTCCTCTGTCTTCCTGGCCCCTTGTCCTCTGTCCTCCTGGCCCCTTGTCCTCTGTCCTCCTGGCTCCCTTGTCCTCTGTCCTCCTGGCTCCCTTGTCCTCTGTCCCTTGGCTCCTTTGTCCTCTGTCCTCCTGGCTCCCTTGTCCTCTGTCTTCCTGGGCCCCTTGTCCTCTGTCCCTCTTGGCTCCCTTGTCCTCTGTCCTCCTGGCTCCCTTGTCCTCTGTCTTCCTGGGCCCCTTGTCCTCTGTCTCCTGGCTCCTTGTCCTCTGTACCCTGGCCCCCTTGTCCTCTGTCCTCCTGGCCCCCTTGTCCTCTGTCCTCCTGGCCCCCTTGTCCTCTGTCCTCCTGGCCCCCTTGTCCTCTGTCCTCCCTGGGCCCCTTGTCCTCTGTCCTCCTGGCCCCTTGTCCTCTGTCCTCCTGCCCCCTTGTCCTCTGTCCTCCTGGCCCCTTTGTCCCTCTGTCCTCCTGGCCCCCTTGTCCCTCTGTCCTCTTGGCTCCCTTGTCCCTCTGTCCTCTTGGGCCCCTTGTCCTCTGTCTTCCCTTCCCCTGTCCCCCTGTACCCCTGCACCCCATCCCTCTGTCCCTGTCCTCCCTGTCCTCTGCCCACTATCCTCCTGTCCCCTGTCCCCCCTGTCCTCTGTCCTGTACCCTATCCTCCTGTTCCCTGTCCTCTGCCCCCTTTCCCCTGCCCCCCTTCCTGTCCGTTGATTTGAAAGGACTAGGTGATATAAATGACTTGACCCCTCTTATTTTATAGGGGTGGGAGGGGAATTGGTTCATCTTCCCTCCTCCTATTCTTCTTCTCCTCCTCCTCCTCCTCCTCCTTCTTCTCATTATCTTCTCCTTACTCCTCCTCCTCATCCTCCTGTTCTCCTTCTTCTTCCTTCTTTTCCTCCTCCACTACTTCTCCCCTTTTCCTCCTCTTCTTCCTCCTGCTTCTCCTTCCCTTTCTGTTCTTTTCCTCCTCCTCCTCCTCTTCTTTTTTTCTCCTTCTCCTCCTCCTCTTTCTCCTCCTCTTCCTCCTCCCATTTCTCCCCCTTCTTCGTCTCTCCCTCTTCCTCTTCCTCCTCTTAACCCTGTCTGCGTCTATAACACTAAGGGGCGGTGCCTGATGGTGAGAGACTGGACGAACACTAGGCAGACTCAGCAATAATGAAAAAAAATAAATAAAAATAACCTGATAATTAAGTCAAGACGTAACTTTTTTTTAACCCTTATCTCGTGATGTAAACAAAATAAAAAAAATAAAAAAAATAAACTTCAAAACATAAGAACAATTAAACACTTAAGTAAGTTTAAGTGTAAAGTAAATATCCAAGTAAGATCCAAAATTACTTAAAAGTTTATATAGGTTAATTCTTATATACCTTTTTTTTATATCGGGATTAACAAAATTAATCCAATCTGTGATATGAAGAAAAATATAATTAAATAAATAACCAAATACAATCCTCCATTACTTACACGACCCGGAAGTAGATGGTTCCGGTCGTCAACAAGTATAATCATGCCAAGTAGTGTATAATTATATCAGGAAGTGTATAATTAGACCACGAATTGTATAATTAGACCAAGAAATGTATAATTATCTCCAAGAAGCGAATAATTAAACCCAGGAAGTGAATAATTGGACCCAGGAAGCGAATAATTAGACCAAGGAAATTTATAATAAATCCAGGAAATGAATAATTAGACCCAGGAAATTAATAATTAGACCCAGGAAGTGAGTAATTAGACAAAGGAAAGGAATAATTAAACCAGAAATGAGTATTAGACCAAGAAGTGTATAATTAGACCCAGATAGTGAGTAATTAGACCCAGGAAGCGAATAATTAGACCAAGGAAATTATAATTAGATCCAGGAATGAATAATTAGACCCAGAAATGAGTATTAGACCCAGGAAATTAATAATTAGACCCAGGAAATGAATAATTAGGACCCAGGAAATGAATAATTAGACCCAGGAAATGAATAATTAGACCCAGGAAATGAATAATTAGACCCAGAAATGAATAATTAGACCCAGGAACGAGTAATTAGACCCAGGAAATGAGTAATTAAACCCAGAAATGAGTAATTAGACCCAGGAAATGAGTAATTGGACCAGTAAACGAGTAATTAGACCCAGAAAGTAATAACAGAGGAATCAATACTAGGTTGGGATAACAGGCACAATAATTCTAATATATGATAACATAGAGATACCATAAACTAGTACGTTAAGATAACAGTATACCTTAAGATAACAGTATACCTTAAGATAACAGTACACCTTAAGATAACGGTATACCTTAAGATAACGGTATACCTTAAGATAACAGTATACCTTAAGATAACAGTATACCTAAAATACAACAATTAAGATAACAGTATACCTTAAGATAACAGTACACCTTAAGATAACAGTACACCTTAAGATAACAGTATACCTTAAGATAACAGTACACCTTAAGATAACAGTATACCTTAAGATAACAGACTAAGATAACAGTCACCTTAAGATAACAGTACACCTTAAGATAACAGTATACCTTAAGATAACAGTATACCCTAAGATAACAGTATACCTTAAGATAACAGTATACCTAAGATAACAGTATACCTTAAGATAACAGTACACCAGATAACAGACCTGAAAACATATACCTTAAGAACCTTAAGATAACAGTATACCTTAAGATAACAGTACACCTTAAGATAACAGTATACCTTAAATAACAGCACCTTAAGATAACAGTATCAACAGTACACCTTAAGATAACAGTATACGTTAAGATAATGTATACCTTTAAGATAACAGTATACCTTAAGATAACAGTACACCTTAAGATAACAGTATACCTTAAGATAACAGTATATCTTAAGATAACAGTACACCTTAAGATAACAGTATACCTAAAATAACAGTACTTAAGATAACAGTATACCTTAAGATAACAGTATACCTTAATATAACAGTACACCTATACTAAGATAACAGTATACCTTAAGATAACAGATACCCTTAAAATAACAGTACACCTTAAATAACAGTATACCTTAAGATAACAGTACACAGTAGAACTTTAAGATAACAGTATACCTTAAGATAACAGTTTCCTTAAGATAAAAGTATACCTTAAGATAACACACTTAAGATATCAGTATACCTAAGATAACAGTATACCTTAAGATAACAGTACACCTTAAGATAACAGTATACCTTAAGATAACAGTATACCTTAAGATAACAGTATACCTTAAGATAACAGTATACCTTAAGATAACAGTACACCTTAAGATAACAGTATACCTTAAGATAACAGTATAACCTTAAGATAACAGTACACCTTAAGATAACAGTATACCTTAAGATAACAGTATGCCTTTATAACAGTACATCTTAAGATAACACAAACCTTAAACACAAACTTGAGACAGAGTTTTCAAGAGATTGTTTACCGAGATGTGCCTCTCTCTCTCTCTCTCTCTCTATCTCTCTCTCTCTCTCATTAGTGAAAGTTCTACGTTATTTAGAAAAGCTGTTCTGAGGGGTATATAGGGATAGAAGGGCCCCATCCCTCATCCCCATTCCTATCCCCCATCCTTCCTTCCCCATCCTTCCTTCCCCATCCCTCCTTCCCTAATCCCATCTCTATCCTCATCTTAATCCCCATCTCCATCCCTCCTTCCCCATCCTCATACTCAACCCCATCTCATCCACATTCCAATCCCTAATCCCCATCCTATACCCCTTCCCATCCCTAATTTGGGAAGACCTAAAACCCCCAAAAAATATAGAATAAATTACTATTATTCTTTTCATTTTCAATTTGACAAATAAGAATCTACAAATTCTCTAAATCAGATATTATTTTTTTTTTTCCATGTACAGCAACACGTATACTGTGCTGTGGATGTTCGTTCACCAGATAAATCCTTGGAAAAAAAATCACCAAAAATGTGTCTAGACTTTGAGATATCGTGATTGGCAATCTAGGTATGAGACTCAACCATTTCAGATTGTGGGAAAAAAAAGGGTGAGGTAAAAAAAAAA